>NC_050174.1:19568010-19640510 GCF_008315115.2 Sander lucioperca
CAGTACTTAAAGGTAGGAAGCATCGTGCTGGACTTAACTTTGTGGTAGATAGCCTATATAATGGATATTGAAGATACTTTTCACCCTGTACCTGCAGGCTTTGTATAATGTGATCAGTAGATAGACTGATTATAGCAGTAAATATGCTCCCTTTGAAGACATTGCCCTCTCCCCTAATTTAACCCAGAAACGTTACTGTCCTGGAAGAAATATACGTGTGTGTGTGTGTGTGTGTGTGTGTGTGTGTGTGTGTGTGTGTGTGTGTGTGTGTGTGGGAGATGTGCTCAGACCAGATAGTTACCAAGAAAATGTTACTTTCCAAAAACATTTTTTTCTTTAATTTATCAGAGATATATACATTCTGCCATTATAGGCTGTGGTGTGTTCTGTTCTTCTCAGTAACATTAGTTATGAACAATAATGCTAAACTTGCCAGTTTTGCAAAGTCTGATAAGATTAGATGCAGCATTTTTTTTTTAAACTTTAAAACTCTAAATCTTTATGATCACTGGTATGTTGTCCGTGGCGCAGGGCTCCTTTTCATGATGCAGTATTTAAAGAGGAACACAAACAGTTTTATGTAATTATACAAATATAATAAATGTCCTGTATGTGTAAGCTGTCGGGAGTTTGCTGATCACGGTTAATTGTGCCAGTTTTATTCGCCCTTTTGGTACTGACATAACATGTAGTTTATTTTGAATATTTTAAACGATAATTCAAGTTTCACGTTATGCATACATCATGTGTAATACTAACTTATTCATGAATGTGTTTATATTTTTCGGTAGGCTTACCCAAGTTGGAAAATGGGGCAACTATAAGCATTTATATGGACTAATTATATATTAATCATTATAGTATCATCCTGTTGGCTGGAATACGCGTGTAAGAAACATTTAAAATAAAAGAGCTTGCAAGGGCATCATGTCTGTCCTCTTTTGGTTCATAAAATGCAGATGATACTATTTCACAGGTTATGAATTAAAACAAAGTCATACACCTTTTTGTCCAACGTGTGTGCAGTAAACACAACATCTGACCTTGCGTGTGTATTAAGTATTTATGAGTAGTAGCCTATACTGTCTGTGTACCGGGTTCTCTGTCTCAGCTCAAATACACGAAAAGAGAAACCAAAAACAGCAGAGTGAATGATAACCTGCTGGTTCGGAAATATTATGTCTATCACTTTGCATTGTTAGCACCATTTCTAATTAAAAGTCTTTGAGGCACGTTCTTTCGTCTCTGTCTCTCTCTGTCTCCTTTCTTTACGGTGCGGGATCATTTTTCCCTTTTAAAAGTGTTTATGATGTATTTATAGCATCAAATATTCATGTGCACTTCTGTAAGTGCTCAGTAGATTATATTTATGTAACTGTTTACAGAATTTGTGTTTTTGTTCTTGGACATGTTTTCCTCAACATGTCAATGTTTAGATAAAAAGCCAAACATGAATAGTCTAGTCTATAGCCTTTTTTAATCACCAACCTATCAGACTTAAATGTTAGTTTAGCTTTCATGTAAGGGGCCACGACAGTGTAGTTTTGACACTGATAATGTCCCCCCCCCACTCTCCCGTGTGTCCCCCCTCCCCTCACCCCCACCTTCCCACCAGTAGCTGCGGGCAGGAGGAGGGGCCGGCAGACCTACAGCCGCTACCAGACCCTGGAGCTGGAGAAGGAGTTCCTGTTCAACCCCTACCTGACCCGGAAGCGCCGCATCGAGGTGTCGCACGCGCTGGCGCTGACGGAGCGGCAGGTGAAGATCTGGTTCCAGAACCGGAGGATGAAGTGGAAGAAGGAGAACAACAAGGACAAGTTCCCGAGCAGCAAGAGCGAACAGGAGGCGGTGGAGAGGGAGAGGAGGGAGAAGGAGCTGCGGGACGGCAGCGGAAGCGGAGAAGGGGAAGGTGGTGAAGGAGGAGGCTCGGCGGTGGCGGTGGCGGTGGCGGTGGCGGGCACGGCGGGGTCACAGGCCTCCGGGAACGAGGATTGCTGCGAGAAAACCCACAAGCAAATGTAGGGAGCAGAGCGGTGAAATTATGAGGGAGAAGGGGGTGGGGGTGGGGGGGGGGTTGAAGGGCGAGAGATGGAGGACGAGGAGGCTGTAAGTGTTGGACCGGATGGGGTGAGGGTGTGGGGGGGTTGGGGTGCTGTTTTGTCTTAATTGAGGCCATTTGGACTGCTCCGCTTTCTCCACAATTTAATTGATGGAAAGGAACTTGAGTCTCCAAAATGGCGATTGGTGAGCCGGACGGACTGGAGGGGCCTCGCGCCTCTGTCTGCTGACTGTAAAAACCGCGGGAAAAAAAAAATGAAGCAATGAAGCAAGAAAGTGAACTTTAAAAAAAGAAGAAAAACATGAGGCGGGGTGGATCCATCCAAGTCAAACAAACATAGTCTACTCTAGTGTTTAAAAAGAAAAAAAAGAAAAAAAGAAAGTAAAATGATAGCTTCCTTTCTTTGTGGAACAATTATCGTGGAAACATTTCTATATTGTTAGAAGTTTATCATTAACAATTTTATCTTTGGCAGCTGTATAGTTTTTAAGTTAAAAAATGATGATGGTGCACTTTTTACTGTACTTCTCACTTCTATGTTGTTGTTGTTGTTGTTATGGCAATGATTGATTGATTGATGATGATGATTATGATGATGATGATGATGACGACGTAGCAATTAATGAAATTTCCAACAACATGAAACTGCCTATTTATGCCGTTTTAGTAGGTCGGGTCTCTTTTTTACACACTCTAATTGTCGTTTTTCGTTTTAGTTCGTTTTTTGATCGATGGTGTTTGTTTTATGTTGTCTTCCTTTTCTCTTTTTGGGTAAAAAGCATGCGCACAGTGCAGATTAAAAAAAGAGAACATTCATAAAAATAAAAACGAGGAAAAATGTAATAAACATGATCGCGTTCTGCATTTAATGTGAAGTGTCTGTTATGAGTCGATCAGGGTGGATTTTATGGTCGCACTGTTTAGCTTTTGTTTCACTCAATTATGTATTACGAGGAAGACAAGAATACAAGTCCGAGGTATGATGTCAACTTTATAATCAAAAACATTGGACAAAAGAAAAGAAATTCTATTCTAAAAATCTATTTCATCCACCCTTTTTCCTCTTCCTTTCCTACCTCGCCTCCTCTCCTTTCACCTCTCTCATTCCCTTCCTCCCTCTTTCTCCTCTCTGTTCACTCTGTCAGCACCCAGACTGATAAAACCGTTCAGTTCACGAGGCCAAACATTTAAGCCTCGACTCGGAAATCTCCTCTTAAAACAACAGACACATACACACACACACACACACACACACACACACACACACACACACACACACACACACACACACACACACACACACACACAAACACACACAACCCACATCCTATCCAAACATCCCTTTATTTATGGCCTGGTCCTCCACTTACATTATTCCAGGCCTCTAGATTCACTATTACACTGCCTTCCATCATCATCACGATGACTACTTGAGCTCGGATTGTTTCCATCTGGGAAGATCAAACACACATGCATATTTACCCATGCGTATTTATCTTCATACATTGAACTTCAGCTTGTTATTCAGACGGTAGGGAATCCCCGGTGTTATCAAAGCATCAAATATTGGTCTGATCATCTTTCCAGGAAACAGACGTATTGTTTTCCGTTGAAAGCTATAGGAAGTCAAACACACCCGTGTGTATTTTTGCATTTTAGGGCCATTCAGACACACAGAGGCTGCAGACTTTACAGAGGCTATACACACCGAGCTGTCTCCACCAACAATAATCTAAGAGCCCACATTAATGCAGTCCGGTTTCATTTTGACATTGCTCTTGCAGGCCTTCCCAACTTGTTGTCGTTATATTGACATTTTAGTCACCGCTCAAGTTAAAGGAGTAAGGAGCAACGATGTAGTTTTGCACTTCCATAAAGCTTAGGGACTGACCATAGATTTAAAAAATTTTTCAAAATATTAGCAATAAAGCCCAAGCTATCCTAACGTTGGTCCATAGTATGGGTTAAGTTCCAAAAACACTGGAAGTCTGATCTGCAGTCCAAGCCCAGATAACCCTGATGACATCATCAGGGTTATTATAGACTGTTTTCACAGGCTGGGTCCTTGCAATGAGTAAACAAGTGCCCCTTTAAGTTGTCCAATTGACACCTTATGGATTGGTTTGGTGCACTGACAACATTGTAACATATTGATAACATATACTTTGTCAGGGATAAAACGAGGAAGTCCTGGATGTATTTTCATTGCTGTCCACCAACCTTTATCAAGACGAAGACAGGCATTCAATGTCTGACATTGAAACTCCAACTTCTCAAATCTGTGCATGGCCAAAAAAATGTCAACAACAGGGCAGCTTCATTATGTGCATGGGGTACTTTCCATAAAATCATCTCTCTATCATCTCTTTATCAGGATGCATAGTATCCTGATAAAGTTCCCTTGGTCTTTGGAATTAAAATAGCCCCACATCATCACATATCCTTCACCATACCTAGAGACTGGCATGGTTTTATTTCAGTTAACCTAATAGCTGGTTTGATTTGCCTTGAGAGATGATTTTATGGAAAGTACCCCATGCCAAGCAAAACCTGCCTTTGTTTATAGCATATTCTCACAAATGTCATTCAATCAAATGACCAAAAGCCAATTGACACAAATGAACCTGGAGTGGTCAGTGGTCGGTAACTTTAAATTTATGTCTGACAGACGTACAGCTTACATTATCTTGTTGTTCATTCTCTGCTGCATGTTGATCAACGTGTTTCTTAAATACATGTATTCTGTCTAAAATCTGTTCTATGTAAAAGCAAAAACATGGACACGTTTTTTCAAATCACATCTGCTCAGTCAGATGAGAACAAATGTCTGATTCTAGGTGAGTGGACATGTGATGTGAGTCCAACGTCCTTTGTTCCAATGAGTCAACAACAGGGACATGGCACTTGCCCTTATGGAAAAGTAAATGACTTTGGGTCCTGTGAGGACAAGATGTTTAACACACACATCCAAGCGTTACGTTTCCGGTATGCAACAAACATAGGCTATATTTAAAAGACCTTGATGAGAAAAGCAGCAAAGTAGAGTTTACGCAAATCAGGCACATATATTAAAGCTCCACACTGTTCCTTTAGTGTGTGTGTGTGTGTGTGTGTGTGTGTGTGTGTGTGTGTGTGTGTGTGTGTGTGTGTGTGTGTGTGTGGCTTAAACAACTAACTTTTTCATTCTAATCCTTTAATTGTCTTTACGCACGGGTAACTTTGGCCTGTTAAATATTACACTCAGCGGAACTATGTGCTAAGCAGGGACCCGAGCACCTGCACGCCAGGTGAGTTCCCCCTGTCGGCCAAATCAGAAAGGCGGCCTGGAGTGTGGAGACACGCCGGCAGTTAACCATCAGTAATTAGAAAATGTTCTTCTTCTTGTTCTTCTTCTTTTGCAGGATATTATAATGGGTTCAGCAATGTGTTTCTTCTCTTTAACATACAACACCATCCTTCGCTTGCTTCTAACACAGGGTTCGCTTGCAGTTGTAATATTTCAAGAACGACGACACACTGGTAAGAAATATGAACCTGTAATTCTTATGTTTGGATTATGAGCTGAATTAAAGTGGAGTGCGGCCTCTTGTAGCCGCAGCAGTTGCAATATTTCATTGTGGGCCTTATTGCAGAATGATTACCAAAGTGACGTTTGACTGCTTCTATAAACGTCACCCTCTCCTGTAGTGCTGTGTATCCTGTTTTCATCCATTACTCTGCCTGCAGTGACCACTCAGCTGCGACACACTGTACAGTGAGAGCAAAACAACAGCCTGATTTGTTCTGCTGCGTGGGACCTTTTCTTCTGCATGTGTGGTCTCTACAAGGTATGCTGGGATAGGACGACGTTTGTGGAAAACAGGGAAAATCCATCTCATCTTTTAGTCTTGTCTGCGACTTTTGCACGTGCCTCGAGCCAATCCATTCCAAGTCCAATCAATGACATCTAATGGTGTTTTCCGCTTTTTGCGCACGATTTAACCCGCTCCCAACCCAGCAAGCAGGACAGTAAAGATTTAAGTGTGAGCTGGATGTTTGTCAGCCTCAGCCGTTATGTTTTCCAGCTCTACATGCGCTCAGTGATTAGTGGACACGTTCCGAGCTGCTGAGTATTGATTGTATAATGTAGATTGTATGGTATGCGCTGTGTGTGTGTGTGTGTGGGGGGGGGGGGGGCAGCGGTCACTCCCAGTGTATTGCATTCTACCGTTATAGCCTAATATTGCATCCAGGGGGAAACCCCGGCGGCCATTGGGCATCTTGACATCACATGGACCCGAGGTCACGTGGTCCGCGAGGCAGAGGGAGGCGAGGGGAGGAGAAAAGTGGGGTGGGATGATTTTTGTGTGTGTAAATCTAGACAGTAATGCCCCGCCGATAATTCACGGTGCCTCGTAAAAAGTCGACATTAAATCGCCCCGGGCCAACAAATCACCGACGCCAAATTATGAGTTCACTTGACTTCGCCAACGCGCTGTTTTCCAAATACCAGCAAGCCGCTGCGAGCTGCTCCGCTCTGCTCTTCACAGATTCTCCAACTTCTCCCTTTCCGACTTCCTCTGCTGCTCCTGCCGTGTCTTCTTCGTGCGCCCTCGTGTCCAGCGGATATCACTTCCATGTATCCAGTGGGAGAGGCGGCGGAGAGCTCCCTCTCCCTCCCTCCTCCTTTTCTTCATCTCATTCCTCCTCCTCGTCCCCCCCCTCCCATTCTTCCTCATCGTTCTGTGTCTCTCTTTCGGGACTGAACCGGAGCAGCGGGAGTATCGAGCCCAGCGCTCAGCCTTTCATCCCAGCTGAAGTGCGCACAAGAGGAGCTTTTAGCGCGCCAGGAGCCGGGCCGCTGAGGTCCTCCCTGCAAGGATGCGCCGCAGAGCGGTTCCCCGATCGGCCTCAGCTGCTAACCAGGCACCCTGAGCCGGCCTGCAGGAGGCAGACTTGCCCGGAACAGCAGCAGCGGCGGCAGTTAGACGAAGAGGAGCTGCGGATTTACCCCTGGATGAGAAGCTCAGGTGAGGAGAGAGATGAGGTGGTAGTGGGGATGGTAACGTTATGAGAGGTGATGAGAAAGGCTAATTGGTGAGGCCTCACAGGTGAGTTGGAGAGAGAGAGAGAGAGAGAGAGAGAGAGAGAGAGAGAGAGAGAGAGAGAGAGAGAGAGAGAGAGAGGTAAGGGAGGGGGGACTGGATGACGATGTTTATACTAATAAGAGTTGGAAAAAGAGGGATGAGGGCAGGGATGGGAGGTGGTGTGTGCATCAGAGAGAAAGAGACGGGGGGGAGGGGGGTGTATTAGTTCGACCCAATAATTATGTTAAACGCTCTTTAAACTGTTGGCCCGGTTGCGCAGCGGCCACTGCCGGTAGCTGAACTATGCCTGTCTGTTTCTTTCTCTCAGTCACTTTTTTTACAACCCCTCTCTCTCTCTCTCTCTCTCTGTGTCTCTCTCTTTGCAGATCTTTTATGGCTCTGTGACCTCCATAAAAGCATAATTTAAGACTTGGTGAATATTCATTAGGTGATATTGTGTTTCAGGAGAGGACAGGTGAACGCGGGGGTGGCTGGAGTATTATACCAAATTGTTTGAAAGTGAAGAAATCCTACAGAAAAAAAGTCTTCTTCCTCTCCTGGTGCTGATGGTTATCGCTCATATTCAGTGTTTGGCTCAGCTCTGCTCAGCCTCTCCGTCCTGATAGTCTTGTGTTTCTCACTTGTGTTTCAGCACTGACTGGCCCACTGAACGCCCATTGTGCCATTGTACTGTCACCACAATCCGCTAATACTACACTATAAATTAGCAGATGGGTTTGATCTCTGAATGCCTGCCCTTTCCCCCGATTGTAAAGCGGCTTTGTGCGGCAGCAGCGGCTTGGTGCTGAATGGATGCGGGGCCTCGGAGCCTCAAACCACAACAACCACACACACAAACACACACACACAGACACACACCACAAAGAACATTTTTATGCGTTAAAATACTGAATGGTAGCGCGTAAAACTGTGAAAAATTGTGAGTGTTTGTTAGTGCGCAAAATGGAGGAAAAGGTGAATGATATGTTGCATTCAAAAACAGCAACTTGGAACCAGGAAGGATACAAGAGAGATTGTTAAAGCTTGCGCGCGGTGATTGAGGCCGTAGACGCTCAAGTAGTTTTCATGGCATTTTATATTAGATATATGTGCGTAAATCTGGTACACCACACGTTTTATCTTTCATTTCAATGATATTCTTTGTTTCTATCCAGCAGACCTCCCACACACAGAGAGACCACAGAGCTCAGTCTAGTTCACTCTGAAATGATTTTTGGAGAAATTAGGTCCCTCATTAGCAGGCGCCTCCTGGCAGCTACTGGACAGCTTTTAGCGGTCGCCGCTGCAGGCTTCCTCATTAATTTCCATCACCTTACCATGCTCCAATCCCACTGTGTGTGTGTGTGTGTGTGTGTGTGTGTGTGTGTGTGTGTGTGTGTGTGTGTGATAGAAAGGACTTTTTATGCGGAGACTGTGTGATAAAGATGGAGAAAACAATGAAAATTGCTTCGTGAAATTAAAAGGATCTTCGTTATTTGTTTGTGTTTCAGGCTCATGTCAAACTAATTCGTTGGGACGTTTGCTTTGAAAACCAGAGCTGAGAAGGCAACATATAGCCTATTATGAACTATTATAAAAATGTTACACAGTGAAATCAAATGTATGCTACAGTTTCATGACCTTGATATGAGAAAATCCATTTTAAAGTTATGAAAAGATAATCATATATTGACAATGTTCAGATTAATTTCATGACACGAAATAAAATGAAATCAAATAAAACACAGTCAAAGGATAACAAATTGTTTTTATTACAAGAACATAGAAAATAAAACACACACACACACACACACACACACACACACACACACACTGGAGGGAGTGTGTGTGTGGAGGGAGGGGAGTGATGGGGTCGATCCAGCCAGCCATAATGAATTTATAGATTTTAATTTAGATCCGATTCCAGTCTAAGGCTTGGAAGAGAAAAAAGTCCCGGATGTTCCCGTTAACAGCGACGAATGAGACAAGCGCCTGGACGCGCATGTGCACGGCTAGATAGCGTATATATACCCATATAACATACACATGTGTGCGTGAGTGTGTCTCTGTGTCTCTGTGTGTGTGTGTGTGTGTGCATGCGTGTGTGTGTGTGTGTGTGTGTGTGTGTGTGTGTGTGTGTGTGTGTGTGTGTGTGTGTGTGTGTGTGTGTGTGTGTGTGTGTGTTAGATAGAGAGAGCACAATACAGTCACACAACTCGAGCTCCAACAAATTACCGCCGATAGCGCGAGAGCAAAAAAATATTACCAACACACACACGCACACACGCACACACACACACGCACGCACACACACACACACACACACACACACACACACACACACACACACACACACGCACACACACACACACACACACACTGCATAGGATCACCTCGCTATGCAGCATAAAGGAAGTGGCACACAGATAAGCACACAAACTTACACGTACTCAATCGCGCACACTCCCACGCCGCTGACATTCAGTCACCCACACATACTGACTGCTGCCTTCGATAAAAAAAATAGGCAAACGCTGACGCACGCGGAGGCGATGCAGAATCACACGAGGAGGAAATAAATGTAAAATCGCAGCAGCTGATAAGAGCTGTGTTTGAGTTCACTTATTTCAGAGGATTGTGGGCTTTGTAAAGATACTTCAATATCAAACATGTCCAATGTTAAAGAGAGCCACAATATAGTAGCCTAACAGAGAATTATATGTTTTGTAAATCTTTATTTTTGTTGTTACTATATTTGTATTTTACTTTCCCTCTCTCTACCGTAAATCAGTAGTCTATATTGTCAGGGAGGAAAACAACTCCTCGAAAATATTTTAGACATGTTTTCATCTCATGAATAAGAAATGGTTAAATTAAAAAAGAAACACATGCAATGGAAAGTAGGGATCAGTGGAAATAAATGAGTAGCCTAACATAATACATACAAAAGACGTGTCTCTGATATGTATATTTGCGATAGAAATAAATGTAATTAAATGTGACGTGTAGGGATTCAGAAAATAAAAGTATATCTGCAGCGAGAAAATACACCAATAGGCTACTGTGTTTTTGTGTGTATGCGAGAAAGTAACAGTAAAAAGAAAAGCGTTTGTTGTACAGGACCATAGCCAGAATTTTAAAAAGTCCACTCATCCACCTCCCCCTCCCCATTTTAAATTAATATATCTAAAGTTATATTATATAGCCTAAATTATATTTGTATTATATTATTTCCCGACATGAGGGTTTAGATGCTGTTTCAAAGCCATCTTTTGTAGACCTTTTTTGATCAGATATTTTCTGTTATGAATCAGAGCTACATATCTATATTGTAAACCTAATATATTTTGTAATAAAAAATGGAAATATAATCCCAAAAATAAGGTCTTCAATACTCAATACCCAGCCCTTTCTTTTATTGTTTAATAAATATATTGATTTGGGGGCCTAAACGTAAGCTATAGGTTATCAGGCTGTAAAATACCCAACATGTGTACAGAGAGTATAAACTCCTCCTTTAGCTTTCTAAAACCCCAAATTCACACAGAAAATACAAAGGACATGCCTTCTGTATCCTCCATAGTAATTCATGTCCGTAGTGCAGTCCTGCACTGAATGTAATAAAGCTTTTGCCTGCAGTGCCATTTCACAGCCGGGACAGTGTGTGCATGGAAAGCTTGAAAATCAATATCAAAGTAAATCCATTTCCTTTCTTCAGCTCATTTATACCCAGAAAACAGACAGTTGAAGGCTCAGGATTTATTTTACCAAAGAATTATGCCAGACATTGGGAAACGTATGTGCAACAGAAATGCTTCCATCACACATGTATGAGCCTTCACTAAACACCAGCTTAATGCTGTTAAAGTACGCACAAACAGCCACGAAGCCCAGGGTGATTTCTTTACAGGCTGGTCATTGCTCCAAACTCTCCAACCCCTATCCCCAGTGACACCCCGACCGACTTATGTGAATCCCAGAGATTGAGCCAAGGACTTTTTTTTGGCAGAGAGTGAGTGTGGACGTTTGTGGCCGGCAGCCGACCTCTGAGCTGTGAAACTGTGACCCAGTTTCTCCTTAACCTTCAGGCGCTGCATGACCTGTGAAGACAGAAGGTCAGCATGGTTTCTGTGCTCTTACTCAGCACTGACGCATGCACATATCACATGAGGAGCAATGGATTTCTTTCTTTTTTCTTTCAATCAAATTAGTAATGCTCTAACACAGTGATTCCCAACCAGGGGTAGGCCTACGTGTACCCTAGGGGGTACTTCTGCAGTTGCCAGGGGGGTACATGGAAAGATCGTATTTATAATTTGAAAAAAAAATTGAAATTATGATTTGATCGAAAGAATATATATCCACATTTTAACATGAATTAGCAAACAAGCAAGCACAGACGTTTAGTTAAAAGTAATGACTAAATGGTAAAAAATAACTACCATAATGACTGAACAGAACCGGTTAAAATAGCTAGAAGTCGAAACAGTTAGCTAAAAGTAATGGCTTAAAGTAATGTTAATGGATATATGGTTGAAACGTTCAGCTTCACTCCAAGTGGTGGTAGCCTAGAAGGCTAGCAGTAGTGGGATTACTGACCAAACCAATCTAAATATTGACAGTTCAATTGCATGAAATGATTACCAATACACATTTCTATATAATAAACAGTGTTATACATTTGGAACATACATTGTGAATGAATGAAAGGGTACACAAGTTCATCTGACAGGGCTGAGGGGGTACCTCACACCAAAAAGGTTGGGAAGCACTGCTCTAACATGCCTGCTGCAGCAGCCTGGCTCTCAGCATGTTCTAATGGCTCTATTTCTGCTCACTTTATTTATTCAGGGAAACTGCTACTGGAAGCCCCTTCCGGAGTCACATTGTGCACTCTTTTCCACCTTAAATTCCCCTTTTAACTATGTAGTTGACTCAAACCTGTGTACATCTCCTTTACTTCTATGAAGTAAATATTGAACACCGGCGCAGACAGACAGACAGCAACTGGACCAACAGTGTAACCACATCTTTAAGGTGTTTACAAATTCACAAGTCAAATGTGTTTGCCAGGAAATGGAGGTGGCAACGCGTGGCTAGCAGGTTTGGATTGACAACACCAAGGTACAAACAGGCAGTAGGCTCAGAGGTCATTCATGAAAATGTTTGCTAAAGAACAAACAAATGCTATGAATCTATCTGCTAACTGAGAGAGACAATATTTTTCTTTTTATTTATTTATTTAGAAATGTAATGAAAACTGATATTAGTGAGTAGCAATGCATCTAAAGTAAACATTTAAAACTTTTTATAAATATTACTAATAGTTCAGTTTGTGGCAGCCAGCTTTGAATGGCTGGCACAGTGACACTTTACAGTTGCTGATGTTACATCGACCGATAGCAGTCCCATTTTCCAAAATGTTCTCCCAAATGTCGTCCCAGCTCACTGTTGACATGTTGGCAAACTTTCAAAGTAGAACTTTCTTTAAGATCCATTCATCAAATTGGGGACGCAAACCAACAAAAGAAAACTAAAGAGGAGCGTTAGAAGTAAAAATACTAGTTGTAAATAAAAACTGTAACTCCGATTTTTTTGATGACAATTATAGGATGATGAGTCCAATTGTCTTACTTACTATCTTAAATTAAAAAAATTAAAAAAGACTGGAGCATGCTGATTAGTGTAAGTGGAATCTTTGAGAGTGCAAACAGGCTGCAAATTGTATGAATCAGTGTGCTGCAGTCTCTTTTCGTCCCTTGGAAATTTGTTGTTCTGGAGCTGCCTGAAAAGAAAAAGTATTGAAAAATAAATCTGGCAACCACAGTTTGCCACTTTTGTTAGTTAAACTATTTATCATCTCACGATTAGGCCTAAAGCTACTCAGTGGATAAATATATTTAACAGCAAATCGGACATTACAAAATAATTCAAGGAGAAGCTTATGACACTTATCATTTGAGAAATACAAACAGAAACCCAACATTGGTTTTAAAAATATGCAACGACCAATTAATGTAGATAAAAATACAAATGAACTGTATATAAATAAAGTCACTGCAAGTCACCTTTCGCAAAAGATCGCACAAACAAGAATGATACTGCCAAAGATGCAGCCAGAAGCCTTTATTTTATTTTCTCAAAATTCTGACTTAATAAGACACACTTTTAACTCCTTATATCATAATTTTTGACTTAATACTTCTATGAACATTTTTTGTTACTCCTACTATTTCATCTTCTATTTTTTGCTACAAAAATGGAACAAAAGTATCTTGAAACAAAATATTAAACATTGAAGCCAAGTCAAGTCAAAATGATGACCTAGGTCGAAATGTGCACAGCTATGTCAGAATTATGAGTGTAAACTTAAACGCTTGACTTACATAATAGTGGATGCTAAAAAGACTATTCTTGGAGCAAAATAGTTCACATAACCTTAGCCCTCTTGTCCTCGGGTCAAGTTTTTAAGATTTTACATCAGAAATGTGGGTTTCTTTCAACCATATTTCCCAAAAATAACACGGATGCAAGTCAAATGAAGGATCAGTTCACTACTTTCATTGGTTTTGAGTATTTTATTCAATTTTATAGCATTTGAAAAAAACTATTGAATTGGTTTTAAAACAGTATCCTGACTAAACTTCAAAATATGTTCCTATGATCTTAACTATTAGTCAAAACAATTCATAATTTCAGCAAGTTGGACATAATTTCATATTAATTAAGTTCATTGACCATTAGTTCTTAAAAATACTGCTGGCAATAAGTTGGTGATAGTGGTGGGAAAAAGCAACAAAAACGTTGATAAAAATCGCCAAAAAAAGTGTTCATTTTTGATCCGGGAGGACAAGAAGTTGCATGGTCGACAGAAAGACAAAGTATAGGCTACTGTAAGCCATAATTGCGGGAAATTCTTTATCATTTCACCAAAACAGGAATTCATAGTAATGATATGCATGATTAATCTGTAACACACGACTTTCTTTAAAAAGGGAGACTAACTTAGACACATATGTGTTCTTGCACCATGCAGGCTCAGACAGAAGGCGCGGGCGGCAGACATACACGCGTCACCAGACGCTCGAGCTGGAGAAGGAGTTCCACTACAACCGGTACCTCACGCGGCGGCGGCGGATAGAGGTAGCGCACGCTCTCTGCCTCACGGAGCGACAGATCAAGATCTGGTTCCAGAACCGGAGGATGAAGTGGAAGAAGGAGAACAGGCTGACTGAGAACGGCTCACCAACAGCACCG
This sequence comes from Sander lucioperca, assembly GCF_008315115.2. Lineage (NCBI taxonomy): Eukaryota > Metazoa > Chordata > Actinopteri > Perciformes > Percidae > Sander > Sander lucioperca. The sequence goes on from NC_050174.1 coordinate 19,582,393, forward strand.
CTACCGCCCGCGGAGGAGGAGGAGGAGGAGGAGGAGGAGGAGGAGGAGTGATAACAATGACCACTGGACACTTTAACACATCCTAACACTTATTTTTTTAACTCTTATTTCTCGAATTACATTTCTAACTATTAAGGTAACGAAATAAAAAAAAGTGATATTTTCTGTTTTATGAGCAATCTATGCGTAGGGGAGACCGGGGATCGTTGTAACATTTTTGACATTTCTGTCTGTATCTCGGAGCTCTTTTAAGCCAGCGCGTTCAAAATGTGATATAAACTAATTACATGTGTCAGCTATTAAATGGCGTAGTTGTTATCTCTGCTACCCAAACTCAAAATGCAAGGTTTGCTTTAGATACGTACAATTACTAAAATATATTGAACTATATTGCTCCTGATATAACGTGTGGAGTTCTTCTCAAAGGCCCCATGCTGTTGCACCACAGGAGAAGCTTCTGTTGTAGATGAGGGCTGGAGATTTATATAATAGTCTTATGTTATGAGGACACTTCACTTATCTGATCTGCAGCAAAAAAGGGACAACATAGTTGATGATGAATAACCCAGCAGAACGTAGGATTTCTGTGGATACAAAGCTGAGCATTAGTGTTAGAAATGGCTCCAGTGTAGCAGATGGGAGTGGAATCATTCAGTTATTAGAATGTCATACATAACCTGCTCCATTCATTTATTTAGTTTTATTCTCAGCCGTATTATTGAAGAGATGACCTATAGTATGTATGCTCAATAGTCGCTACTGCTCTGACTGTCACCAGTTTGCACCTGTGTTTTGTGTGGGTTTGATCCTGTCCCTATTTGGTTATATTCAATTGTAAGGCTGCTAACCCAGGGATACACAGGGTATACTGAAAGTCCACTGAGTTCAATGGAGGGATACAGTTGAACCAATACCTTCCTGTCTGTTATGTGTTTGCTTGTACATGAAGTCTACAAGTCTTGGAATAATGATATGCTCTTTTTTTAAATAGCTATTGGCTGTGGTTTTGTCTTTACTTTCTGTATTTGCACCTGTGTTTTCATGTTGCCTGAGACATACATGTTCAGACTATACAATGTACTTGTAAAAAATAAAAACGTCAACTGCAATGAGTGTGTTGTCATATATTTTGATACGTCTCCCTTTCATCTGGAAGTATTCCTAGGTAGTAGCTGTTTAAGAGTTTAATGTTGTGGTCCTATTGGAATATGAAACTACATTATGGCATGCACCTAAAAAGACTAATACAACCACTGTTACACTGTCAATAACAATAATAAAGGCAATATTAAGTCATCATTAAAGATCTGAGACAATAACATCAACACGCAGTTCACTAAATCTGGAACATGGAGCCATATGTGCTTCGACAGCACTTATTTCTTCCAGTCATGCTTTACTTTTGGTTGAGGTTTTATTATCCAGCCAATGTTGGAATGAGTAGCTAAGCTGGAAGAGAAAATCCTGCCTGCCTCAGAAAATAGCTAAATTAGTAGAGAAAATAGCCATAAGTGTTGGATGTTTATCAAGTTTGTAACGTAGATGTGGCATACAGTGTACAAGCCCAACAGATTTCTTATGTGGTCAGATTTTATATATAATTTAGTGTAAAAGCAGTCTATAGATTGTCATACAAATAAAACCTGATTACATTTTGGAAAACATTTTATAAATAAAATATCTGATCTACAAGGATATCCTCAAACGTGTGTGTTTTACACAAAAGGATATTTGTGTTACAGGCTGAAGCTCCTCCCTAAATGTCGGAGAAACACTGTCATTGGCATGTCCAGGTATTTTTGACATATGACATCTTTAACTTCAATCATTTCAGTTCGCAAATGAAAAAATATTGTTTATAATATGCCAGCAGCATCTGTTGAAGTACTATCCCATGAGGACATAGTATTGCACACACATACACTGCAGCAGCAGAAGCTTTATTAAGTTCTAATAGGTTTCACTTTGAGCTGAGAGTGTAATAATGACTTTCACAGATTATAAACCGCAGTAATGAGCGCTTTTAAAAAATACCGTCACCTTGTTTACAGGTGTAAATATACTAAAGGGCTTTTACCCACTGTTACAGCTAATAGCTAAATAACATTCAAAGTTTCAGTATTTACACTTTCATCATATTTAGCAGTAGGGCAATTAGGGCTTGAGCTCCCATCCTCACCCTATATATATATATATATATATATATATATATATATATATATATATATATATATATATATATACATACAAAATCACATCTGTATTTTATTTCGTTTACAGTCTAACAACTACGCCGTTTAACATGCAGGCTACATCACACATCTGGTGTCTAAACCCTTAAACACTGGAACATGAAATGCATGTATTAGGTTATAGGCCTATTTCTAAATATTTTAGGCCCTTCCTGATACTAAAATCGTGAAGAATGTTGATACTTACAACATATTATTTTTTTATATATATATATATAGCTCAATTCGCTGTTGAGGACCATGATATGCGGTTGAAAGCACCAGAATTTTTTTTTTTATTGGAATAGTAACATAGGCCTATTACTTTTCTTAAAATGTATGCAGAATTGTATTCATTTACGCTTAACACGTTGTAACGAAGACTGAAAACATAAAAATGCTGTAATCTGGCTTCATTGTCTGAATATGTTACACACATTTCACTGCTATGAACTGTACCAACACATGACACCGAAAAACCCTTGGACATTTTGTTCTCCATCACCAGTTCGATACAGAAAAATGTAAATCCATATAGAGATGAAATGATCATAACTGACTGAGATAGTGCCCAGTGCTCTTTTCTGCCAAAGAAAAATAGGAGCAGATGTTTGCGTTAATAACAGAACGAAGTCACATTTAAAACACAAAGTATAATAATACAACTCCTCTATGGAAATCTCCTTTTGTTTGTTTTTAAATAAAGGTGATCTGACTTCTTTTGAAGGACATCTTAATAATTCAGCCATTCATTATATCTGAAGATTTCTTGATGTCTGTGTGGTTTAAAACAAGAACAAGGGATTGGTTTTAAAGCTATTCCTCTTCCTTTCAGACCGACAGACACCCGTACTCCACCTCACTGCAAAACCTGCTGATCTGCGGGCAGTTTCTCACATATTACCTCATACTTCGCAGCTTTGCATGCCAAAAAATATCCAAGTATGCTCCACTCCAGCTGCACAAAGTCTCACCAAATCCAAACGAAATTTCTAGGGGGTATGGTTGCCTCTGGAAGTCCTCGGCTGTCTGTAAGACTACATAAACTGGTAAAGGGCGATGGTGTGTGTGGGGGGATGTTATAGCAGGTCCTGATGGCTTTATTGCGTCCATGAAAAGGCCGGAAACCCCAATAAAAGCAACAAACACAAAGTAACCAACAGACAGTGGACCTCGCGGCCTGTGTGTGCATCCTGCTCTGTGTTGCTGCCTTATCTTCTGTTAATGTTTTAACTCGAGACATTTGCATAGAGGAAGCCTTGGATCCGCTCCTGCAAACCAGACGCCCAGTTTGGAAAGGTCACATGTGGGTCAATAAGGTCTAAAATCAAGTGTTGTGTTTCTAAATAGGAAACGAATTAAGGATACGAACTTAGAAAGGATAGGAACGCTGTCTGGACTGGAAACTGATATGCTATGACCATGAGGTGTTAGTTCAGACATGGAGTTTACCAGTAGGTAATGCTGTTAATAGCAGTTTGGATAGATTATTTTAACGAGGGGGAAAAAAAAGAAATCCTGGCTTTTCGTAAATTTGTAACTGCAATTGCATGCTTTATTATAGTGACGCTGAGGGAACCAGATAAAGCAGAAAACATTTGATCGGGTAACAGTTGACTGTGCAGTCATATGTGGATCGCTGCGGGGCCTAAATGGAATCTGTTTTTGGTTGCAGCACTTTATTTTGTCCAAGATATTGTCTGGATTTCAAAGCTTCTGTAAATGTAGTGCTGAAAATATGACTTTGGACAAATTCTTAATCAGGAATCAGGAGGGACAGGAACGTCATTTACAAAATCAAGAATACGTAGGCTAGTCAAATAGGTAACGGAGGTAACCAATCCCCCATCCAAACATGAGCCGGTACAAATTCAGCTTCCGGTTATTCAGGTGTGTTTTCGTATCTCTCTTTTGAGGCAAAGCCGTCCTCTAACCGCACCTTGCTGGTTTTAACTGCTGCTGAGCAATATTTTGTATAAAAAGAAGAAGAAAAAAATCCCCGCAGCGGCTCTGAGCATCCTGCGGCTCTAGGCCCGCAGGCCGTTAAAATGGTGACGCGTTGCCGCATTGCGAAACCACTTTTACGCACGGCTTTTCAGGCCCACGCCAGCTCTCAGGTGATGTTGACGCTGTGGCTAATCGAGCCACATTTCACCTACTTCACTTCAAACTGTGTACAGCACTTCACCCCCCTACAGCTTGGTAGAAAGCCTACTACACACAATGGACACGGACGACCCCCAGATATGGTTGATAATAAGAAGAAGAATGTCATATTTCCATGAAATTGAATATTTTGCCACCATAGCAGTCATCACAGTTGTTGTTGGTTTTCTTGGCCGCAGAGCTTCACCTCAGAGCGACACCATTTTGCTGTATCTCCATCCATCTTATGATGAGACACACACACACACACACACACACACACACACACACAAACACACACACACACACTGTTATATAAAGATGATGGCTGTAATAGATGTAGTGCTTTGTGTGTTCTGAATTAGCCCTGCCAAATTTTGACACCACGTATTTATATTTGACTATCTGTCTTTTAATCACATGTGAGCTATTTTCTTTTAACCTTTTGGGTTTTAACTTTGATTAAAAAAAATAATAATAATCTGAAAACCCTTTTCCAACCTAAACTAATCTCTGATTTGGTTCATTCAAGTCCAACATCAGTAGATAAATAAAGCAGCCACACCGTGTAGCAAAGCAACCACAGACACAGGTAGTGTTTGTTTAGGAAAAGACAAGAAGAAAACGAAAGCAACATCCTCAATTTCTTCTCTGTGCTGTGCGAGCTGCTGGCTTGTGGTTCTTAAGAGGGGCAGAAGAAGAAGAAAATGGCGGCGGAAAGAATGGGAGAAATGCAAGGAGCTGCTCCCCTCTAACTGCACTCCGTGGAGAAATGCAATAAATTCCTTGTTGTTTTATGAAAATTTACAACTTTGTGATACAAGTTTATGAGTGGCCGCGCGCGGGGATTGGCCGACGGGCTGGTCATGTGGAAGCGCTTAACGTGAACATGAACTTTTTATGATTTCCCAAGTGACTATATTGCTGCTGCACTCCGCTCCGGCCCGAACAGCCGCCTCTCCTCCCTCGCTCTGCCCGGGGCTCGCGAGGCGCCGCGCGGAGCCGGGCAACCGCGAGGAAATGAACGCCCCGGCTCTAATTAAACGGACTAGTTAATGAGAATACTAGTTGTGACTGAGGAAACCGGCACGAGGAGACGTTGACAACAACCCGCCCCCTCCCCCCCCTCCTTCTCTCGCTCTTCCTACTCTGCCATGGCTCCGCGCTCCGTCTGGTCTCGTGCTGCTGTCTACGCTAAATCGGCGGACCGAGATACGGACAGTTCCGCTGTGATGAGGCGAAGACGGGGCGAGCCGCGAGACCAAAAACTGGGGGGGAAACCATCCCAGAGATGACCTTATAATGTGTTTTTCTAATTGTAATTTGACATTTTATAAAATTCCTCACTTGTCACCGCGAGGATGATGATGTTGATGATGATCGGGGCGGTGATGAAGATAACGGCGGTGTTTTGGCGACTGGGTGACAACGGGGGACACCCCCCCTGCCCCCCCTCCGTCCAATTAGCCTATCATCCATCCATCCATCCATCCGGTCTACACACGGTAGGACTGTCTCGTGCCTTTCCGGGGGTGCCTAGCTGCCTTCACGCGGGACGCCGAAGTGAGCTGCAGGTGTGTGGGCTCGTGACGGATTGTCAACAAACGGTAAGATCCATTCATGCACGTTTCTTCTCCGGCAGCCCTGCGCGCGCTGCTGCATGCGCATTGTTAAAGGAGCAAAACAAGCTCAAACTGCAGTGCTTTCCGTGATTCTGCTGCTTCTGGTCTGCACATTAACGTTATAAATGAGGTGCTACTTTCCCATCTCAGATTAAAGCCTTTCCTGGCTGGATTAGGCTCCATGATGAATTGGCTCTCTAAGTGGTGGGATTAGCTGCGGAAGAGCTTTCCATCGGTTAAAACTCGGCTGTTTGAGATCCGGAAGATTAGCTCATGTATTTTTTTTTTTCCCCCAAGCCGTTCCCGGTGAACGGAGGGAGGGGGTTAGATATATTCACCAGAGTGAGGCTGGCTTTCATGTGAGGGCAGGTGTGCTGGATTTGTCAAATCATTATTTAAAATCACGTATGTTATTTTTATTTTTAAAGAAAAGGGACATGTTTGTAAATATTTATTTGATGTCTTCACCAGATTGCAGGTAATTGTAGCCCCTCTGTCTTCCTATCTCTGTGTTACAAAATGGCCTTTTGTGCTCTCGGTGTGTGTTTTATAATTGTTTCACTTCCAGATCTCAGTGGAAGAGCTTCCAGGTTCCAGCTGCAATTGCTGACTATTTGTGTGTGTGTGTGTGTGTGTGTGTGTGTGTGTGTGTGTGTGTGTGTGTGTGTGTGTGTGTCTGTGTGTACAGACACAGGAATGTTTTTTCTGACTCGGTCCGAACAGCCCACTTTTACGACTTTGTTTCCCTTCTCATTTCCTCCCTGCGGCGGGCGGGCTGTTTTTTTTTTTTTTATTATTGTCTACACCTAACCGGCCAGGACACCGCCCAGCAACCCCCCACCAACCACACACATCTGCAGCTCTCTGTCTGTCTGTCTTCTCTTTGGTCTCCAATTTGTTGCTGTCTCAAATATCAAACACCTTGAAGGGTGTTTGATATTTGAAGGGAATTCCTTCATCCCACACACACACACACACACACACTCAGATTTCTTTTTCCCATCTCTCACTCTTATCATATATATATATATATATATATATATATATATATATATATATATATATATATATATATATATATATATATATTTTATAGGCTAGGCTACATGTCCATGCTCAGCATGTCAGTTTATTTTCTAACTAATGAATGTCTGTGTGGTGTAATGGATCTCCAAATTCATGGAGAGAGTTTAGGGCCAACAACCAAAGACTAATTAGCAGCTATGCTAATGAGCACAACCTATTGTCTTACAGAAATTAAGGTTACAACTTAATAATAATAATAATAATACTATGAGCATATTATTATTATTAGTAGTAGTAGTAGTAGTAGTAGTAGTAGTATTGTTATTACGGTGTATTCTTTGGTGTGAGACTAGTGACGACTAATACACTGAATGAACTGTGTAGACATTGACCATCTGTAGATGTGATGAGAAATTATTATCTATTACCAGAATATTTACTGTGGTTGGTGAAAAAAGCGGCGCACAATGTGGACATAGACGGAAAACAAGATGAGTTCTTGGGTATAGCTTTATTTATGGCTTCATTTTTCGACACACTGATAGACATTTCTACAAAATATACATCACAACTGAACATTTCATAGCTTTGAATATCCGCTGGCCGCCGCCACTCCTCCTTCACTCTGTAGGTTAACACTACCAAGCGTTAATACTTACACTGATTATCACTGAAACCTCGAACTGCAAAGACAGCTTTCATTTCTGGTGGAATATGGCACACTGCAGATCGCTTTCTAGGGAAGTCTACTTGCATTGGGCTTGCACTTTTCTTCATCTTTGAACCAGTAAATAAACGACAAAGTCTTCACTAGTTATCAAAAATGTAAGATGTAGGCAAACAATGTAGGCTAACTTACTGTATAACATAGATACAGTCTGAGTAGCAGTCTGCTTTAGCTGTAGCTCTGTCAGCACCAAATGAGTAGTAGGCTATAGCACGGCACATTTATCCCATAATATAAAAGTGTATTATTGGTTTAATTAGTGGTTTAGGTTTTTTGTGTTGAATTTATGGTGTGGTATCATATTCATGCTGCGATCCTTTCACTTGCACGAATGTCTATTGGAAAATTCTGCAAAACTCCGGATCAGTGAACTTTTCGTTTTACGTCCAATGCCAATGTTTATATAATATCTGCATAAAGCAAAACGGGTAGCTGTAATATCAAAAGGCGCTAGGCTTTAAGAAATCCGGAAAGCCGTTGTATTAAGTAGCCTGTTGTTATTGAACTTTATGTTCATAAATCAGTTCCTTCTTCATTACAACAGCACACACATTTCTCCGTTAAATTGGCTCATATTTAAAACACGCTGCGTGAAGAGGAAGGGGGAGAAGACTAAAAAAACACAGCATAATGCCTGCCCAGCTCAGGCACAGATTTATGCTATTAATATCAGCTACATATGTGGTTTTTTTTTTTAAATTAAATATAAATAGGCCTACTTAAGTTATAAGTATGAATCTAATTTCAGAAGATCTACTTAGTGGTCTTATAGTCTACCACAATAAGGAAACCAATCTAAAGTTGAGAGAAACATATTGCCCTGAGTCTTTGCAATTCAGTCATTTCCTATTGCAGCGGCGGTATTTCAGTTTACAGTAGAACTGATTATACTGTAACTCTTTATATATATCTAATTATATATATATATATATATATATATATATATATATATATATATATATATATATATATATATATATATATACAATAACTATGCATTTTATTCATAATTTATAATCATACTGTCATTATTGTCTAGTTCATCGGCAATTGTGTCTTATCATAAGCTATTGTCTGTAGTAACAGCAGTTTTAGTGTTAACAGTCACGGGGCTCAAGTCAAGTTTATAAGTTTATTTTATAAACGTGTATAAACATGCATTTGTACAAACATATAATATTCATATACATACATACAAATATATATTATCCATAAACATGTATACATTCACATTCAGATCAATACCAACTTGCATCACCAGCAGACTATGAAGGCTATGTGTCACATTTCATGGCAAATATATGACATAGGCCTATTTGGCACCAAATAATGAGTCTATAGGAATTTAAAATACAAATGTCGATACAACCTAAAGATAAAACAATGTGTGATATACATATTGTAATATCTTTATTCATTATGTATGTTGTATCAGGGACTGCTTTTGTCTTTGACCTGTGAAGGAAACCAGGTTCAGGAATGAGGAACATAGCACACCGTGCAGCTCCAGAAGCTGCGGAGCGGTGGTCACACTGACCCAGCCGGGACAGTGCTGCAGTTCGGTCTGCTGTGCTCACCAGTGAGCCGCCCAGTTGCCCCTGCACGCTCCCACATAACGCTCTGGTGCCATCTAGCGTCATGTTGACGACAGTACCAAACATGCACAAACACACACGCACACACACGCACGCACACACACACACACACACACACTTACACCTTATCCTCTGGGTGATACCTACTAAGACTAAAAAAAGACTAATGTATCTCAGTTGTCCTGCGAAGGTGTGATGTGCTGATGGCAACATGTGTGTGTGAGTGTGTATGGTCCGTATGGTCTGTTGTGTAGCTGTTGACAAACAGATGATGTGCCCGACTTTACTTTTTTTGTCTTCTTTGGAATGAAACCAGACCAGACATGACGAGAGGCAGGGAGCGCGAGCATGCGCCCGTGTGGGTATGTGTGTGGGGCGTACTTTTAGTCTTTTGTCTCGCTGTTTGTTGGCTTCTTTCCTTCTTTGATGTAATCGCAGAGCGAGACCGATTTGTGGCATGGAGGAAGAAGCTGTTGCACTGTGGGGAATGAGGTGTGGAGAAATCCGTGCGCGCACAAGAACGCATCCATGGCTTTGCGCGCATAGTGCCCAAGAAACCTATAGGTATACGATGTTAAATTCGTGCTGATTGGTCAGGGTAACTGTTTCGATGAACAAAGGCAACCAGATTCATCGTGCGCCTGCGTATGCTATAGTGTGTGTGTGTGTGTGTGTGTGTGTGTGTGTGTGTGTGTGTGTGTGTGTGTGTGTGTGTGTGTGTGTATGTGTAAACATAATAACTCGTCCTTGCTCCGTGATTTCATAATTTATACTGACTCGCTAATCTGAGGATCTGCTGTGCAATCTCCCGAATATATGTATCCAGATGTGTGTGTGTGTGTGTGCGTGTGTGTTCAAGTGTGTGATCATTTGAATCCACAGTGCTGGATTTGATTTATGACTCCAGCTATAGCTGACTTTAATCTGGTATTCAAAATCGGCGCATTAAATCTGCATTTCCCCCCTATTCTCGACATCCAAACACCTCGATTGAATTTTCTGTGTATTATAATCATCAGGACGGTAGTATCAGAGGGGAATTCAGCATTATTATTCAGCTGCATATAAACGACTGAAATGCACCACCGTATTCATGCAAAGTTAAATGTCTATTGCGCTCTGTACAATTAAAGGTGAATTAGAAAACTGCGCAGCCTGTAATACGTGAGTTATTAATGCATTTGGGTAGATCTATTAACAAAATTGAAACTAAATTAACAATGATAATTAAAAAATCAACTAAATACAAATAGTAACAACACTAATAGTAGCCTATTCCATCACAATAATAATCTAATAATTTGAGATACATTTCTTTTTTAAATTGTATTTAAAATGTCACACTGCAATAATACGTTGTTGTGTTGTATGTACGTTTTTATAGCATACCGTAATACGTTTCTGAAGCGCAATAATGAAATGAAATAGTTACGTATAGTCTATGTGTGAACAAGCGCACCTGCATGTGCGCGTGTTCGCTTCTGCTAAACAAGGATATTTAGCAGAGACTTGGAGAAAAACAAGCAGCCCTCCCCGTGATGCTGCATTCATCCGTCCGTTAATCTTTAACTCGTCCCGGGGCCCTATGTGGCCGAGGGCTCGCGTGCACTGGTAACAGTTCGATGAACTGACCCTTAGCACGAGCTCACGGTGCCGTGAAGGACGCGGCCAGCTGGCTCGAGCTGCCTGGAAACGATTATTACATTAAAACACAAAAAAGCACTATGAGGCAGTCTATTTCAGTTTGTCATTAACGCGTGGAGGTCGGTCAGCGCGCACGCGCACACAAACAAAATCCAGTATGCCTACTCTAAAGGCATGGCCATTAAGCTCTATAATGCTGAAGTTACGTAAAACACAAACATAAGCGCAGTCTCCATTTTTTTTCTTTCCTCACATGATTAAACAAATGGTTACTTGCTGTAACTTGAACATGGCACAGACTATTTCAATCAACTTTGGAACGGAAACCAATTTTTAAGATACCAGAGACTTTTAAGCCTAATTATGTAAAAAAATACTTTTAGAATTTCCTTCCATCGCCTGGTGATAATACTATTTCTGATTGTCTTTTTATTCTGGTACTGTGGAGTTTTTAAATGGGCTTGAACGATTCCACAGAATATAGGCTATATACTACATGTAGGAAATATAAGTTTTAAATTAAGAAATAAAGTATACAGTAGTAATAATTTAAAAGTTGCAGTACCAATCCTACATCCGTTGAAGGAATCTTTAAACATATTTTCGAGTGTAGTTATCTCTGCAATGCTCGAAATCAAATCCTGGGTAAAAAAAAAAAAAAAAAAGAAAAAGAATGAAGTGTAAGTCAATAAAAATAAATCGCAAATGTTTAATTTCATAGACCGTTAATTATTCCACAATGCTTTTTACTGAGTAAAATGCGGCGGTTTGAGCATTGGAATGAACCGCAGATGAACTGTACAGTGCTCGTTTGTGTGTGTGTGTGTGTGTGTGTGTGTGTGTGTGTGTGTGTGTGCACGCGCGTTCCTTATGTGCAGCACAGCACATGTGTTCATCTCCTGTTTGCTGCGGGCCTGTTTTTCACTTCGTCGCCATTCCTCGGACTTTACAAGGAGTCATAAACGGTCATAAAGCCATAAAAGTCCCGAGGTCACACATACACACACACACACACACACACACACACACACACACACACACACACACACACACACAGAGAGAGAGAGAGCCATAAAGCCATAAAGCAGCAGTCTGACTCCTACAGCTTTAATTGGCGATAATCTCTGAAGTTTCTCAGATTCCTGGAGTTCCTTCAGCAGCCCTTAACTGTTTACACTGCAGCTCAATCACAGCCACACCGGCTGATTTACTGCTACTGGTAGTCTGGTAGTCTGATAACATGTTTAACACGCGTGTCCGTTATTAAAAAGCTGCCATTCGTATTATCACCCTGTCATTATTAAAAACCACAATACTGTGTTGAATTTACACATAATGCAGTTATTATTATGATTTCCTAACTGGTTGTTAACTGGAAACACATCCCAGAATATCATAATTTTTTTCTGACTGTTCCCATGTAGGCTGACCACGCTTATTATTATTGCTAATAATATATTATTATTATTATTATTATTATTATTATTATTATTATTATTATTATTATTATTATTATAGTAGTAGTAGCCTAGTAGTAGTAGTAGTAGTAGTAGTAGTATTTCCGTTGTTGTTTTTGTTAGCCGTTGCAGTTGATAGTAAGTAGTGCTGGAAGAGCAAAAACACAACACATTGACAGTTAGGGCGCGTGAGAGAAAGCGTGACTGTCTCCCTTTTATAGCTTATGTCTTTACTATCCATTGATGTGTCTCTCCTGCATACTCTCTCTCTCCCTCTCTCTCTCTCTCATAAACTGCTGCTTCCAGCCGGACAGGATCCCCGTTTCCCATTTAGCAAACCGTTTCCAGTCTCCCTTTTCCGATCCCGAGTCTTCCTTTCCGTCTGCCGTTTGGTGCCGTTTGCCGCACAGCTTCTCCCAAACTGCAACACACCTGCAAAGACAAGCAACAACCCGCTCAGATAGCTAGCATGCAGGCTAGGGCCTAGGCTACAGTACGACTATCTCCCATGTCACATATGGTCGATGCAATGAGCTCACATTGTTGAATGAAGCAGTCACATGAGCCTTATTACTCAGTGTTAGTGGCTGATACTGCAGCTCATATTCAGGTCTGTAGACGATCTTTGGCTATTGTGTTAAAATACGCCATTAGCCTACTAGCTTATTGATAGGCCTATGCCTACTAGCTTATTTATATTAATTTGACGCTAAGATGTGAGACTTATTATTCAATAATTGTCATGTTATAAAGATTTATTCCAGACTTTGGTAAAAAGCTTGATTAATATAGCCTGCTGTATGAACCTATAATGTAACATAATGCATTAGGCTATTATGTCCAAATAGGCTTATAGCAGGCTCTATTCTTATTCATATCACAACAATGTATTTCTTTTTTAATAACATTCATGTCGTAACACTTAATATTAATAGCATATAGGCTATATATCTGCACCTGTATCAGTAAATGTGTCGGTCATGTAGGATTTTCAAAAGGTTGGGCTAACATCCAAAACAGCTTGGTCTTCATAGTTAATAAAGTCTACTTATGAAGTCTTATAAAACTTTATAATGCAGCATGTATTAGAGGCACTTGAACCTCACCTGCTGGGACCTGCATGCAATTCATTTACGCTGCTTGCTAATATATTTTATTCAATATCTCATGATATCAATCCAGTGTCGTTGTTTTAGACAGACCACATAGTCTAAAACTCTATAGACTATAGTTTTTGCTATACTTTCTAATTCTTTCTCAACTGCTGCATTGGATGAATGTGTAAAAAAAAAAAAGTCATATTTACCCTCCAGGCTGCTTAACAGGTGCCACTAGTCTGCCTATTTTATTTCTTGTGCCAAAGCCATAATTACTTTAAAACCGTGCTAATGCATATGTGTGTGTGTGTGTGTGTGTGTGTGTGTGTGTGTGTGTGTGTGTGTGTGAGATAGTATTACCGTCCTGTGTGTGTCCCAGGCTGTAGGCCATGCCTGTCCTGCCTGGACTGTTAGTGCTCATTAATGATTAAACCACAGTCAGCTCCAACACAATGCGGCTGCTTCCCGTTCCCACAAAGCGGAGAGGAAGCGGCGCGTCCTGCCCGGGAGAGAGAGAGAGAGAGAGAGAGAGAGAGAGAGAGAGAGAGAGAGAGAGAGAGAGGGGTCAAAATGAAAGTTGAAAAGAGAGATTCAACAACTGTCTGTGTGAGCCTTCACAGACAGAAAGCGAGAGTCGAGCATTACACGTATTATCTCTCCCTGCTCTGAACAGTGTTTCTTTAAAAAAGAGAGAAGACATGGAGGAATAGACGGGGTGGGAGGGTAAAGTAAAAGTAAAAATAGAGTCTTTGTCTCTATTTGTCAGTCGGACTGTCTGCAGTTTGGCCATGCAGACAAGTCAGAGCCTGTAGGGGAAACACAGAGAAAGACCCGGAGAGAGATTTATTTATGGCTGCGGTTATTTTATGACCTCAGCGACACATATTCCGTTTGTAAGTGCGAATGAAAAGCAGGCCGACTTTTTTGCTTCCTTAAATTTCCTTCTTTCTTTCTTTCTTTCTTTCTTTTTTATATAACAAGAATAAGAAAAAGCAGTTTCGCGGTAAATAGTTTTATAGAAAAATGATAATTCTGGAAGGAGATTACTTTCATCATTTTGTAAGTCAAAACTACAACGCAGTAGCCTGTAGTTTAGTAGAATAGTGTGTGTGTGTGTGTGTGTGTGTGTGTGTGTGTGTGTGTGTGTGTGTGTGTGTGTGTGTGTGTGTGTGTGTGTGTGGGTGCCGCCTGCTCCACTTTTTCTTCACATTTTGGTTTTATTTACTAGGCTACTTTAAAATCATAATTTAGAAAACTCTAAAGCTAGGCCTAATACTAAGAGTAGCCACAATGATGTCATAATAATATATTAATAACAAGTTTGTGATAAGATTTGACCCATTAAGAACAACTTTAAATATGAATTATTTTTGGCATAAGCTTTGTGTATTTAAATTGATCATATCATGTACAACATGTGTTAAACATGGTTTAATTATGAACATAAAAACACAATATTTTAATGACAAATTGATGCAAAATTAAATCGTAATCACATGATTTTTCAGACTACATATTTCTTTATACATATTGGCTATAGTATATTTACTTTCATTTATTTTTCTGTTTATCTCTGTAATTGCCTAAACATGAGTATTTTAATATGTAATAATTAGAAGATGTATCGGCTTAGTAGGTTTTTTTGTCTCAAGGCTTTAGTATGTATCAGTATTTAGGCTAGTTGTAGGTTATTTGTATAAATATATTTCACTTGAATATATATGGCCCCATGGAAAAACTTTCGGGCGCGAGGCTATAATCAGTGTCAAGAAAACGGGAAAAATTGGGGAAACTTCGAGACTGTTTTCTGTCTTCTCCTTTTACATTTCAGCCTAATCAGTGTCATAGGGGAAGAACATAATAATTCATTGCACACATTGATCAGACCGAAGCCACTCCTGCAGAATACAACTGGAGCACTTGTGTTTTAATTCTCTGCAGACAGCACAGCTCGGGCTATCTTTCATCAATAAAACATTGACAGATATCAGATTATGTTCAGAAAATCCCTACCAGATTATCAATTACTCGTCCCATAGAGAAAATAATCCCGGTGAAAGAAGAGGACACACACACACACACACACACAAACACACACACACACACACACACACACACACACACACACACACACACACACACACACAAACCGGCGTGGGGGGCATAAATCTACCCACCATACCCAAATATACCAATTACAAATGCACAAACACCTCAATTATAGCCTAGACGTGGCGTGGATATCCCACATCATATTGTAGGATAACTCACATCCCCGCCGCACACACACACACACGGGGCCACACATGACTCTTGCGCGCTCCCGGCTGTGATTTACGGTCGCCAAAATCATTTTAATACGGTTGGTATTATCTGCAAAGCGCCGGGAATATGTTTTATTATTCGGTTGCCCCTGGTGGTGCAGCAGCTACCCTCCCCTCGGGGAGGGCGCGCGCGCGTGCGTGTGAGCTGCTGGGTTTTATGGGTCCAACTACAGACGGAGGAGTACACACTGGGAGTGAAAGAATCAATTTAACGCACGGAGGATTCCGGTGTGATTGCGCAATCTCACCGGGAACCGGAGGAAGATTAGAAAGAGACATTGAATGAGAATTAGAAAGAGAGAAAGGGAGTGGGAGGTTGAAGAAGGGAAATAGGAAAGGAGAGAGGTGGTTGGGGGGGGGGGGTTCGCGGTAGTTCCCTGCCACCCCTCCTCTTCCTCCTCTTCCTCCTCTTCTTCCTCTTCTCCAACGAAAGGAAAAGGGGCGAACGAATGCTAGGCACGGAAGCTTCCCATTGGTCAGTCTGAGGTCAGCTGGTCTCTGCCTTCCTCCTCATACCCCTCCTCACCCCATCCCGTCTTCTCCACACACACACACACACACACACACACACACACACACACACTCTCTCTCTCTCTCTCTCTCTCTCTCTCTCTCTCTCTCTCTCTCTCTCTCTGTCTCTCTCTCTCTCTCTCTCTCTATGTCCCATACTGGCACTCAGCCACCCAGACCCCACCACCCCCTTCCCCTCCTCTCCCACTCACCCCACTCCTCCCAATCTGCGATAAACTAAGTGATAGCAGCAGCCCGTCGGACTGTCGGCTATAAAACACAACAAATCATAAAGTGCGGGCAGGGGAAGGCTGAGGAAGGAGGACGGGAGGGAGAACTGTTAGCTTTTAGCCGTTAGCATCCTTCTACTCCTCCTCCTTCTTCTTCTTCTTCATCGTGTGAACGTTGTTGTTGTGTTTGTTCGTGCCCTCCTGTCCTCCCCTCTCCTCTTCTTCTCCTCTCCTCTCTTCTGTCTTCTTCTTTCTTCTCCTCCTTCTTCTTCACCTCTCCTACTTTCTCCCGATGAGTTCCTATTTTGTCAACTCCACTTTCCCGGTGACGCTACCGGGAACGGGTGCTGGCGGGCAGGCGGCGGAGTCGTTCCTGGGTCAGATCCCGCTCTACTCGTCGGGATACGCCGCCGACCACCCGCTCAGGCACTACTCCGGGGCAGCAGCCGTTTCCGCTGCAGCGGCCGTGGCGTACGGCGCCAGCGGCGGCGTGCACCAGGAGAAACCGTACCCGGCGTCCACCTACTACCAGCAGGCGGCGAACGGAGCGTACGGCGGGCACCGGGCGGCGCCAGGGGTCGGTGTAGGGGGCGCAACCGGAGCCGGTGCCTGCGACTATGCTACGGCAGCGGCGGCAGCTGCGGCAGCGGCGGCGGCCACGAGCTTTTACCGGGACAAGGAGCACCCGTGCAGCCTGGAAGAGCACCAGCTCGCGTTGAGCCAGGACGGCATGCGTAAAGCGGAGTGCGCTGGGCTGAGTGGAAAAGGGATGTTCGGTGAAACGATGGACGACAAGCTGCAGTCCTCAGCCCCCATTTATCCGTGGATGCAGCGGATGAACTCTTGCAACGGTGAGTGTCTTCTTCTTCCTTTCCCCCCTCTTTCTTGCATATTTTATGATCCCCGTCATAAAACTGACGTTTGCTTCCTCTGTCAGCCCCTCTGCTCTCTTTCCTTTCTCTTTTCCCTCCTCCTCCTCTCCCAGTAGCTGCTTTATGATCCCCGTTTGTTGGCCTGTCAGTCAGTCATGTGCTCGGTATTTTATTGTCCGTCATAAACCGAGTTTGTTTGGGTTGGAGCTCCTGATACTGTATGTGACCTGCTGACCGACGCTGCCATCGAGCAGGGGGAAGAAAGTTAGAGAGGAAAAGCCTGTCAGAGAGTGTTGTGGGTGAAAACAATGAACAGATAGAAAGATGGATGGACAGAGAGGAACCTAAAAGCATGCAGTCTCTAGTTTCTATTCAACTGTGTCCGTCTCGATTGTTTTATATCATTGTTTAAACATTCTTCCTCTTTCGGGTTGACTTTAAACAGGAACAAATAAGTCAAATTAAAAAAAGATTCTCAACATCTTACATTTAAAGAGAAGACGTGTTATTTTATTTTTTTTATTTTTATTATTTTTTTCTTTTTTACAAACTTTTTAATATCCCGCTACTTATGAAGGAAGAATGGTATCACAGCTCTTGTTATTTTTTTGTATCACTACTTCCTTTCTGTTATCTTAAATGGAGCTTGTTCAACTTAGCGCAGACAGTGTTATGCGCTGTTTATTCATAACCGACCAGATTAGATATTAGACTTATAATCAGGCCTGCGAATATAGATTTCCAGGGTCAGCTTCAGACGGGAATCATTTGATGTATTTGACTGTCCGAAAGAAGCATACGTCTGTCCTGTTTTACACTGTTGTGTGAATGAAACCATAAGTATGGAATTATCGTTGTGGGCCACTGTACTGCAAACCCGAGTGTCTTTGTTTAGAAGAGAAAAGCGGCCTGTTGAGAGTGTAGTGAGTAATGGTGGATGATGCAGCAGGGCTACTGTTGTACAAAAGCCCTGCAGGACTCTCGGAGTTATGACAGATGAGGTGGAAACACGCTCCGCTGCAAAAAAAAAAAAGAAAAAAAAAAGAGAGAAATATATATATATATATATATATATATATATATATATATTTATTTATGAGGAATAAAACACAACGCGGGCTATACATGACAGTTGGAGATGTAAATGGCAGCTGGAGAGAGAACAGAGTGGCACAGAAACTCTGAGTGCTCCTTCATAATCCGGTTTGGCTGAGTTTTTATTTATGGATGTTTAGATTTAGATGAGCCGTGTGCGGTTTTCCATCCGTGCTCTGCCTTTGAGATCGATACAGAATCTGAAGCTGCTAAACTGACAACATGGCGATCTGTTTACCACCGGGGGCCAAAATACTGTTAGTAAGGATCAGAGGAGACTAAGCCATGGAAGATCATCCTCTCTAGGATCCTTACTTTTACTACTACTACTACTACTACTACTACTACTACTACTACTATTATTATTATTATTATTATTATTATTATTATTATTATTATTATTATTATAATAGTGTGTATTCTATATAAGTGTGGGGTCGAAAATTTCTTTCTTCTCTGCTGAATGCTGCTATTCACCAGCAGAGACATTAAAACGTCATTTGAAAGTGAAATAAATAAATGAATGGGTTGTTGTTGTTGTTGTTGTTGTTGTTGTTTTATATGGCGTTTTATTTTGGTTGCAAAAAAAACCCAAAATACTAATTCCAGCATTCACCAAGGAGAAAGTTTCTCCAATCGAAGAAGAGATGACATCTTAAAAATCTGTAAAGCCGCTTAATGGAAGAAAATGTGCGCTAAGCAGGACACCAAGCACTTGACTTGGGAACTGATTAACTGCTGGATTACATTCTAATTTTATAAAACCCAAATTGCTAGGTGAGGAAAAGCATAAATTGTATCAACGGGCATCTAATCAGCAACACCAATGAGGGTGCAGGGTTTTAGATAGAATAGAATGTGACTCTGTCTCCCTGTCACCAGGTAGTCTGTGTTATTAGTTTGGTTAAAATGTAACTTTCTCTCTGTCTTCCATTATCTCCCAGGGACCTTCAGCAGCCCCGGGAGGCGCGGGCGACAGACGTACACGCGCTACCAGACGCTCGAGCTGGAGAAGGAGTTCCACTTCAACCGGTACCTCACGCGGCGGCGGCGGATCGAGATCGCGCACGCGCTCTGCCTCACGGAGCGGCAGATCAAGATCTGGTTCCAGAACCGGAGGATGAAGTGGAAGAAGGAGAACAAGCTGATCAACTCCTCTTCTTCCTCATCGTCCTCTTCCTCCACGGTGAACGGTGCAGAGGAAGAGGAGAAACGAACGGAGTGACAGAGGTCGAGGAAAAACAGACAGATGTAAGACGCAAGAAGGGGATGGAGAAAAAGACATAATGCTGGTGAAACCCTTCCTCTTCCCTTCTCAAAGTTCGTCCAGGCGTTTGGTCTGATGTGAAAACTCTGGGAAAAGTAGCCTACATTTGATTTGATTTTTTTTGTTTTTACCTGAGCAGGGGTGAAACATGTACAAGAGAAGGAAGAGGGGGGGAGGATTCCTTTTTGGATCCCTCAAAAAATGTATCCAACGGCCTCTCTGTGTGGTCTGAACAATGGGAAACAATTCGTAACAGACTCTTGAGAAGGAACCGTGTGACTGTGTAAAGAGCAGATAGCCTACAATTAAGAAATGAGAAAATAGAAACAAGAACATAAAACGAGGGGGGGGCAGGCTATGGGATCCGAAGTGTATTTAAAAATACAATAAATACTGTGTTAAGACACAATTTATTGTTGCATTCCAAGAAAACCACCTAACTTCTTATTCTACTTAGTTTATTTTTTATTTTGACAAATGTACTTACTGTCTGTCCAGCACTTGTTTTGAAGCTTTAGAACTCGCCCCCCCCCCCCCCACACACACACACACACACACACACACATTTTTTATTATTATTTTATAAACGTGTTGTGTGTATATATATATATATATATATATATATATATATATATATATATATATATAGGCTTACCTTAGCTCACAACAATGTGGGGAGGAAAAGCTATTTGAGAAGTGTATAGACTGTCATATGGTGTTCATATTTAAACTGTATAGAAATAAGCACGGAAAAAAAAAACACCTTGCACGGTGAAAGTCATGTAATTGCGGGTAGGGGTGGGGGTAATTTAACCTTTCCAGGTGTTTTACTTTTCCAATATAGAAGGGGGGCGAGTGGGAGGGGGGGTGGGGGGGTGTTAACCTACTGATGTTATTCTCCAAACTACCTAAAAACGTTCAGGAAAGTGTATATTTTATGGATTTTTACTTTGTTTGTTTATGTTATACTGTTTTGTCAAGTAATTACGTATACTACCTATGAGAAATGTTCAATAAAATGTAAAGTAGTCTATGTATTGGGAGAGATTCTTCTTGGAGGGGGGGGGGGGGGGGGGGGTTGGTTGATACATTATCTATCAGGCTTCTTAGTTAAAACATTATTGAACAGCAACATATTGTGAAAGGTGACCATTGAGAAGTAGAACCAGTTTTGTTGGTTTTTTTATGATTTAGTGGCCTAAAGACACCGTAGTAAAGAATCCTAAACCTTTTACCCTCTTACTCACATATTTACGGCGCGCGAGGCGAGACCGGGGCTGCGCACGCGGTTGTCCGGAGGGGAAGTGAGCTACTGCTGATTGCGGGCTGAACTAATTGATGACCAGAGCGAGAGAGAGAAAGTTGACCTGTCCTCGAGCCGACCGGCCAGACACGTCACACATACACACACACACTTCATCCAGACAAAGTGGACAATGTCCTCGCGACCCTTTGAACTCTGCTTGTCCCCTGAGTGACCGGCGCGCGGGTTTCATCTCTCTGCAACGGCGACCTGGGTTTCAGTGAAAAAAACGTCTTTTTCTATCTTATCTCTTGCAAATGACTTGCATTGTTGACATGAATTGATAACACGAAGACGCGCAGTAAACTGCATTATTATCAACACAGGGAACTCGCTATTGCTTGATAGGACAACCACGCTGTACTTTATGTGTCATTCTCATAGTCAACTGACATAGAAACTTTATTTTAATGAAATCGACTGATAAAACATATTTAGGCTATATATAAAAAAACAAGCTGTTCTAATGTTAAAACATCCAGTTACAACACTCATAGTCAGTGTAGGATATTGCTATGCTGGCGACAGAGGGCACACATTTTAGTTACCATAATGCTATTTAGTTTGCATGAGTTTATCAACAGCATACATATTAATAGCTCCCATTGCCAGGCATGTGTTCTTAGTTTCGCAAAGAAAATTATTCTAATTATCCAGCTGCTTGAATGCTATCCCAATTGTTGTCCTGACTACATTGAGTTTGAGTAAGTCTGCTAATAAAAGCCCATCCACTTGTAGAACATGCTGCCAAAGTTATATAGACTAGCCTATGGCATGGGGTTTTAGTAAATAATTAATACCACACGGAGACAATCAAATATTTTCAGCAGTCTGTGCGTGAGAGAAGCAATAAGTTTACATTTAATATCATTTAATTCAGTTTACTAAGCTGTTGTTTTGCAGTTACACTCACCATCAAATGTCTTCAGAATATAAAGTTAATGTCCTGTAACAAGCAGATAACCTGATCTTGATCTTGTTGTGTTACTTTTTGTTTGGCTCTGACCATGCCAGCCAGGGTCCTTGGTTCAATTCCTCCAGTGAGAATGTCTGGTGTCAGGAGAAGTGCATGCTGGCAGATGTTCTATGTTAAACACAGTGGAAATGGTTTCACTGTGACCCAGAGGGCTCATTTGACAGGCCAACACATACTAACTGCACACATGTTTTTTTCATATATTTGATAAAGAATGGTATGGATCTTTATTTTGTCTACGCTTTCTATCCTCCCCCATTTTTAGACGTTTTAAAAATGACGTTCTGAGTTGGTTCAGCAAGAGTTTGAAACTGTTTATTAGACCATAAACTATTCAAAATCTGTGACATTTCAACGTCAGTTAAAATATGAAAATTCTCCAAAACAGAGGCGTCTTAACAACATCTAAACATCTGTGCACAGCTTGAAATGAGGATTTAAGTAGTGCTCACATTTGTGCAATACATGGAAAAAAAATAATTTGCTATTTAGTGGATGATTTTATCCATAAACAATCTGAGCAGAAGCACAATTCAGAATGTGAAGCACCAGCATGAGCATCTTGCTCTACTAACAGGAATTCTCCTCACAGCTATTGGGCAAACTGGAGAGCTAAAAAAACAGTATTATGACATGAAATGCAGGAGTGGCACAGAGATAAGTAAAATCCAGTTAGAAAATTGTGTATTCTATGCTAAAATCAAAATAAATCAGTATAGAACTCTTATCTGAGACTGTGGAATTTGCTTGGACCAAAGTGGTCAACGAGCTGCTTCATGGTACAAATATTCAGTGTGGTGGAAATCTATATATAACAAGGGGAGTGTGTTCAGAAGTGTGTGCCAACTGGGTCAGTGCCTCCTCCTCTTTGGGTTCTATGCTTTTAAGCCCCTCGGCCTGCTTTCAAGCCAACAGATGGCTGATTTAATATAGGCTATTGATATCAAAACTCTAGTGAGTCAAATTATAAATATATCTGTTTAGTGCATGTGTCCATCCGTGTTGTTGGCTGCTGCAGTTGTTTTATTCCCTCCGCTTACTTCTAAATATTCAAGATCATTTCCATTCCAGCTGCTGGGTTCTTTTGCCGACGCTCAGTGTGAGAGCAGCTGAGTGTCTGAAACTACACACACATGCAGGAGCACATTTATGCACACACAGTCCCCCACAGAGCGCATCCATTTGTATCATTTCACACAAAAAAGTCTGGAATTCTTCATGCCCTGTGTTCCAGCCTGTGTGCATATATGTGTGTGTCAGAAACATGCACAACCGAGTGCACGTTGAGGCCTAATAACACACACACACGCTCACAGACACACACACACACATACACACACACACACACGCTCACACACACACACACACACACACACACACACACACACACACACACACACACACACACACACAGAGGCACCCTGGCTGAAATGCATCCCAACCCTGGAATCAACAAATCATAAATCAGCAGATTTCCATCCAGTGTGGACGTCACAGATCAGGTTTAACATTCCTCCTCTGCAGCTGGAAGAGAGGCTGCAGGGGGGAAGAAAGAAAGAAAGAAAGAAAGAAAGAAGCAGTATAGGCCGAATCTGACTTCCCTTCTCAGTCATGACTTGGTGGCTTCAGACAGTATGATTTTGGTGGGGATGGTTAAGTTACTTTGGTTAAAGTTAGTGTTAGACTTTGGTCATTTTCACAGTTTATTGTCAATATACTTCCTGGTTGACTAGAGCCAGACAGAAGCCTGCCCAGGGACTGCAGTTAAACTAGTAAATATGGTTAATCTGGCACATTTAATGGCTATTAATGTGCATTGTCCCTGTAACTTTAAATTGTAGGCCTATTAAGTAAATACATTTTAAAAAATTGAATCTACAGTATTTTTGCTACAGTGGAGAAGATGTATGCTTACTACAGTAAATATGACTAAGGCAACAGCAAAGAGGGAACACTATACAACATCACATACAAAATAAAAGAGTAATTCAAGTTTTTGTAGTGAACTCGGTTGATGAGGCCACTGTGTGTGTTTAGGGTAGATGACTGTGGCAAATATCGATGATATTGTTAAAGACATTTCAACCAAAGTAAAGACGTGAAATTGTTTTTACCGGCCCTGAATGCATCACTATCTTGTCCCAGCTGTTATGGTGCTATAGAGGTGCAGAGCGACGCAGTAATGGGCCTGTGCGGCATTTATGTCGCAGTAAATATCAGTTCCTGTGTGACGTCCCACACGTCATTGATGTTGTTATTTTAATTGTTTTAGTCTGTGTTTTGTTGCTGTTATTAGACTATTATTATGATTCATGCTGTTCAATTTTTCAATGTAGGTCTGATTGTGGACAGAAGACCTAAACTCTCAAGTGAAGGCGTATGGCAGCATTGGTTGACTGATATTACGGGTCTGTCTGCTGTGTTAGATATTCCATTATTAACAGGTTATTTTATAGTTTATGGTCACTGGCTCCTAATTCGCAGCCTAAGCAAAGGTCAATTAACAGGCCTGAGTGATGAGAGACACACTCATACAGAAAGAGAGAGATAATATTTTATAACAGCTCTAACATATAATAACATACTCCTTTTCGAGTGTCTACTTTCTCCCTCTCCCTTCTATTTCGGTCTTTTTAATAAGTGCAATACATTATGTCTGCAGTAGGTGGCGCTCTGAGCTCACCCCCGGCACCTCCAACAGCAGAATAAAGGATGTGTGAGAGACACAGAGAGAGAGAGAGAGAGAGAGAGAGAGAGAGAGAGAGAGAGAGAGAGAGAGAGAGAGAGAGAGAGAGAGAGCTTCCCCCGCCCATCCCTTCATCATTAGAAACCTCAGAGCATGAATTACCTCCAAAGTCATCGGCGAGAATTTACGACTGGTCAACAAAAGCACGTGACCGCCTCCCCCTTCTTCTCTCTGTCTCTCCTCCCTCACCTCACCCCTCACCTCCCCCATCACACACACACACACACACACACACACACACACACACACACACACACACACACCCCTCAATCCAGCACACTGACACACACACCACCCCACCCCCATATTTGGACGGCGCATACATAGCTAAAAACGAAGTACAGTGCAACGCCATAATTCACTAATACATCATAAATCGTTGAAAGTACCCGCGTTATAACGACCAAGAGAAATCTAACAAATCAAGCGCCCCTTAG
Organism: Sander lucioperca; assembly: GCF_008315115.2. NCBI lineage: Eukaryota > Metazoa > Chordata > Actinopteri > Perciformes > Percidae > Sander > Sander lucioperca. The sequence continues at coordinate 19,607,697 of NC_050174.1, forward strand.
TACTCAGCTGTAAGCCTGCAACTCTCTAAAACAACCTAAATGAGCTCTTACTTTGTAAACTCGTTCTCGGGGCGCTACCCAAATGGCCCCGACTATCAACTGCTAAATTATGGAGCCGGCAGCGGCGCAATGAACGGCGGGACGTACAGGGACTCTTCCTCCGCCAACATGCACCATACGACGGGCTCTTACGGCTACAGCTACAATGGCATGGACCTGACCGTCACCAACCGGGGAGGGGGGAGCGGCAGCGCCTCCAACACCGGAGGACACTTCGGGGGCGGCTCGGTCGTCGGGGACTCCCGGTGCTTCGGCTCACCAGCACCGGAGACGGGCTTCAGACAGCCGTCCAGCTGCTCTCTCGCCTCTGCGGCAGACTCCCTCCTGTCACCCGGTATTGGAGAACCCAAACTGGGCGCACAGAGCTCGTCTCCCCGCTCGGAGCAACCAGGAAGCGGTAATCTCAGCTCTCCAAATCTGTCCTCCTCCACCTCCTCCGGCGGCAGCGGCACGGCGCAGCGCTTCACGGAGCTGGACGACTCGTCGCCAGAGACCGAGGAGTTGCAGCACAAAAGGGATGCCGGCCACGGCAGCAACCCGCCGCCCAGGACCGGGCACCCGCAGAGGCAAGAGGGCGGCCCGGCGGGATCAGCCGCTGGCAGCACGACGGGCAGCGATACTCAGCCACCACAGATATTCCCCTGGATGAGAAAGCTACATATTAGCCATGGTACATGCTGCTCTTGTGTTTACAGCGTATTAGCCCTGTATCATAGGGCGATAATATTCATAATGCCGACTCAATAGATTGTAGCCAATATGTTTGGACACATGGGGTTAGTGACAGTTTAGGGCTTGTGCAAACTACACGGGGAGCCATGGTGCTCTGCGCCTCTTTGCATATACACTAAAGATTCAGCAGACGTAATGCTGTTTTGATTTGAGTCGAGTAAACTGACTATTTATAACACACACACATTTAGCCACGGTTCTTCATTTTGTGTGTGCACCCCACGAAGCCTTTTCCACTGCGCCAATTTAATATTGTCATATAAGTGTCAGAAATCAGTAAGCGAGGTGTTTGAACCTCGCAGTAAAGCACAAAATGCCTGTTGCATTTTGCGTCTTGCTTTCCTGCAGATACAGAGCAAATATTACCGTGTGTATTTTTTACTTATTTGGAAATCAGAAAGTCAGTAAACAGGACAGCTGGCCAGCCTCTGGTTAACCAGCTGCAGTTGTATATTAGCGTGTGTTCTTAGTGCATCAGGGTGCAGTTCGTTTTGCATTTCCCTCCTGTAGAAGCTAGGGACGCCGGGTGGTTGCTCCTCTGTATTTTCTCCCTCTTTTTTTATTTAGCAAATTCCACAAAAGCGTCATAAATCTGTCAGGGGAGAGGCAAGCCGAGCAGTAAAGCCCAACAGGCTGAGTAGCGCAGACAGATCCGGGTGGGAAAAGAAAAAAGAAACAGAGGCCAGGAAGGCTTTTGAGGCTCTTGCTCCTTTGAAAAGTGAAGCTTTATTACGTGTGGGAACTTTATTAGGGAGGTGAGGCTGAGGACGGGGCAATTAAATCCCGAAGGGAGCTAAAGGGAGTCAAAAGGGGGAATAGAGAGGGTGATGGTGAAGAGGGGTGGTTAAAAAAGAAAACAGTAATGTGACAAATAAAAGCAGATCTTTTAGCACAGGCTGTGGAGTGGAAACGGCAGAAATAAAATGTGTGAAGAAAGACTGCTGTCAGAATAAGGCAACATTTCTACACACTATTCTTGGGCCTTTACGCACGTTCTTTTGATGAAACTAAGGGTGAAATCAACCTTCTGTATCGTGTGCATGTGTGTGGGGTTATAGAGGGGGTAGACACAATAATACCAACACCTGTAGCTATAATATACCAGAATGCAAAGCAACTGTAGAATACCTTTATATGTGGATGTGCTGATCCAATAGTATTTTAGTTGGTGGTTATTTTATTCTAGGGTGTTCGTAAGGTGTTCATGATATTTTGTCCACCTACTGTAAGTGTGCAAATCTAAATGATAACGCTTTTATGTCACATGTTGGTGCATCCAACCTCCCCCCCCCCCTCCCCCTTAACAGACTTTTGTTCGCTCCAAACCCTTAGATATGACAGGCCCGGACGGGAAACGGGCGCGGACGGCGTACACCCGCTACCAGACGCTCGAGCTGGAGAAGGAGTTCCACTTCAACCGGTACCTCACACGGAGGCGACGTATCGAGATCGCGCACGCGCTCTGCCTCACGGAGCGGCAGATCAAGATCTGGTTCCAGAACCGGAGGATGAAGTGGAAGAAGGACAACAAACTGAAAAGCATGAGCCTCGCCACCGCCGGCAGCGCCTTCCAACCCTAGAAATGAACTCATTAAAAAAAAATCCATACCTCCATTTCTGTGGAAAGGTTATTCCCATGTACAGGCTTCCCAGGAGGGAATACAGAGACAAAACAGGAAAAAAAAGAAAGAAAACTTGAAGAAAACATAAAAACACCAGAAGAAGCCAGCAGAAAATGGAGCAAAAGAAGACGGTGATGAAGAAACATTTGTACAGTCAGATTCCAAATCCAGATTTTAAAAACACTTCCTATTATCAACGGAGTACTGTACAGCAGCGCAGCACTTTTTATTTGTTCAGCATGTTGGTCTTTGGTGTTTCAGGGCAATGTACAAAAAATGACTGTGGTACTTGCTCTTGTAAAAACAAAAAAAACTTCGTGTTCCTCTATGTCGTTGTCGTTTTTTTTTTGTTTTTTTTTATCTGTCCGGAGCAGAGGAGTCGAGATAGGAAAGGATGAGTAATGCTACCTAACTACATTTCCATTTACGTCCTCCCTGAAAACATTGCTACCTACCTGTTGATGTCTATATATCGCTTTATGTGTCAAGTGCGATGTTTTATATTTGAAAAAGTGCTTTCTAGAGATAGTTAGCATGTGAGCTCTCTGTTTACAGCCAATAATCTGTGTATAGCCTCCAGTTTGAGTCCCCCTTCTCTCTCTCTCTCTCTCTCTCTCTCTCTCTCTCTCTCTCTCTCTCTCTCTCTCTGTCAGACATTTGCCATTCAAATCTGCTCCTATTTTTATTTAAGAAGCAGGAAAATGTATGTGTGTGTGTGTGTGTGTGTGTGTGTGTGTGTCTAAAAACAAAGCCCCGCTTACATCCATAATGTTGTGTAGCTCTATTATTCAAAAAGTGTAACTGTACATTATTGTTATTATTATTGTAATTATTGGAGTCTTGTTACAGAAAGGATGTATATAGATATATATTAACATTTTTAAATGTGACCAGTTGGCTATTTGTAGTTGCAGATTGTGTGTGTGTGTGTGTGTGTGTGTGTGTGTGTGTGTGTGTGTGTGTGTGTGAGAGAGAGAGAGAGAGAGAGAGAGAGAGAGTGCGTGAATGCTCGCGCGTGAGTGGTGTGTAAAAGTATGTGTGAACGCATGTAAAGATAGATGGCTACTGTACTGTAAGGCCTGTACGCTTTCTGCCAATGAGCTTTTTGTATTTGTTTGTAACTTACAGTAAAAAACAACAACAATAAAGTTCCCCGCATACTCATCAAAACCAGACAGACTCAACCAGCTGCTCCTGTACCAAACTCCCGCACAAATGGCTTATCTGGGGTTGAAGAGCATGACATTTACACAGGCCAAAGGTTTTAGAAGTCTTCAGGTCCTGCTGGAGCAGCGTCCTCGGCCGAAAACTAGTTTGGACAAATGAAAGGGGAATATTTGCGCCGGTATGAATTTAATGTGAATAACTTAAATAATACAGTATGAAAATGTGTGTCGCGTGATGACATCAGCCGTCGGCTGCCAAACTCTGAGGTTGGTGTGTCATATTATAACGTCTACTTTGCTGAGAAATAGCCCGGGATAGTGTGGTTGGTCCGGATAATGCCCAATGTGGGTCTAATTGCCTTACCAATCCGAGTCCAATTCTTGCAGATCCGAAAAATAACTTTCTTCTTCTGTGTATTTTCGTCTTCCACCACTTTCTACATCTTGTGCGCATTTCTGAGCCTTGTCTAATGAAAATAGCTTCAATAACTGCCAGGGTTTAATTCTACCAAATGATTCAAGCTGATTCAAGCTGGAAGCTGGATGTGCTTCATGCGTAAAGACGCATCACAGCAAACATCCGTCCAGCGGCCGCAGTCTGTTTTCCAGGCCACATTTAACCCTGGACGCCAGATTTCCAACGCGACAACTCTACTGGACCTCAGCAGCATCACAGCGTCAGGCTCACCACTCACGAAACAAGTTGCATAAAACGCACACATAGCCTACACACACACAGAACAGACGCACTGGCCAATTTTCATCCCTGCTGACCAATTCTGACAAGACAACAAATTACTCGCGGTGGACAAATTGGTCACTTTTCTCTAAACGGCCTCCCCTTTTCCGTCCTAACGGAGGCCACTCCCGGCCAAATTAAGTTACCTTTTCCCGATTTCCAACTGTAAACAACCAAATGAACTTTTAAACTCACCGACTGATACTGCTTCAGCTTCCCTGCTCATACACGGCTCTATTTGTGAGCTGATGAAGGGGAGGGGGGGGGGGACGAGGTCCAGCTCCGAGCCTGATCTGGACACAACCGCTATCTCCTGCCTCATCTGTGTGCGTATGTGTGTTGAGATATATATTTTTTAAAGCTAACCTCCTTCTGCTTTGGGCCAAACTATAAAAAGAGGAGGCAGCTTTGACATTTACATGTCAAACGGATGAGGGTTTTTATCTCCAAGTTGGATCGTAAAGATCAGGCCTGGCCTCAGACTGATACCTCTCACTGGCTCTCCTCTGGTCACGTGGGGTCCATAAAGTTAGTTTTATGGTTTTGGGGAGTTGACAATGTACTATATATTTCACATTCTAGAAAGCAAGTGACGGTTTAACGGCTTCGCGGGGATCCTAAAGGGGTCAGTAAAGTAGAGACACAGCGCGAGGGAGGGTGGTGTGAGTGTGTTTGTGTGTGTGTGTGAGAGAGAGAGAGAGAGAGCAGGCCACTACCGGCCGCTGCTCCAGCTCCGGTTCACTCGCGGAGCCCGGCGAGCTCCACTCTGTGCCGTTCTGGACGCTAAGAACAGTCGGTGGATAGAAAGAGCCAGGACGCGCAGTAAGTAGTGTCTGAAGGCTGTCTGTAAGTAGGGGTTATAGAGAGGGGAGGGGTGGGAGGTGGCAAAGGCAGAGAGAGCTGTGTAATGACCATGTCACTCACTCACTGTAGTGCTGCTGTATTAACGCGCTTGCTGAGTGCCACGAAGCTCCGGTGTATTTGAGAGGTTGTTGTGGCTGGTCCGGACCGCGCGACGGTGGTGGCGTCACAGATTGAAATGTTGTGTGTGGGCACGCGCGCAGTTGGGTGTACATTTGGGTAGCCCCCAAAGTATGCGTTTTAGTGCGTGCGTAATGATGGCACACATGCACACAGGAGACTGGCTCAGTGTGGAGAGGCGGCTGGCAGCAGACAGAGTGGTTTACATCAGTACAGTCGTATCCGTGGTTGTCAGTATGTGAGTGTGTTACACACTGAACTTTTACAAAAATAAAATGAAGAGGAAAACGTCGGGTTATTATGAATTTGAATATGGTGTGTTGGATGCCTTAATTATGCATTCAATGAACAGACCCAGAACAGTAGTTTCTTTTGTTGTTGGTGGGGAAGTGGTCTGTCTGGTATGTTCTCTGTCTTTTGGATAACAGAAAAATATGAGAATCATTTTGTGAAGTTATTTCACATTCCTTCCCTGATTGATTTTACTGCCCACTGCTAAACTATTTATTTGAACGTATTGTATTACGTATTAGCATTTTTATTGTTGTGTAAGGAGACTGGCAAAGTAAGCTTTTTTTATTGCATATGTAAGCTGTCTTTACATATGACAATAAACATCTTAAATGCTGAATCTTGCATCAATTTTGGAGAGGAGCGTTTCACTGTACGTTTGTTTTGTCACTTTTACGCACGGCCATTGTGTGCGTAAAAATGCTTTCAGTAAAGTATTAAGAGTTGGAGAAATGCCCGCGTGTGCCAACATTAACCAAGACGTAAATGGACACACACACACACACACACACACACACACACACACACACACACACACACACACACACAGAGAGAGAGAGAGAGAGAGAGAGAGAGAGAGAGAGAGTTGTGACATGCGTCCTTGGGTACAAGAAAATCTTTGTCCGTCCTCGACCTTGTATTTTCCAGGCAGGATGGGTGTGAGTGAAAAAGTGTCGTGGATACAAACATTCCCAAGGTTATTTTACACCAGAGCTATGGCCTGCTGTTTGCCTGTTGTAGATGTGCTTAACTTAAGCTGTTTTTGTTGGAGAGAAACTTGTAAATAAAATCAAACTGTAACCAGACGCTTGGGCTTTCGAATTAACCTCATCCAGATAAAACTTCCATGACATTTTTCAAACATAGGGCACAATACACCCAATCCAAACCAACTCTAATAGAGGATTTAAAATGACACTAAATGTAAACTATTATCAGCTGTCTTAAAAAACTTTTAGATCATGTACTGACATGTTGTATCTGCGAAGAAAAGGGGCATCAAAACTCTCCACTGAACCAATTATTAGTAAAATTAGGACACCCATGTAATGCATTGAAACATCCACTGATGACAAGCAAACACTGCGCTATAATTTATGAAACAAGCGTGAAACCAAAACGTACTAACTTAAATCCAACAGTCACGCCGGAACTCTTCACTGATAGCACTGAAGTCCTTCAGCCTTTCGAATAGACAGATGGAAATACACATTTCAACAATATGAATGACACCAGCCTGATTGAACAACATCAAATGTTAATGGGAGTACTAATGAGGCCACGTGACACAAAACCTCTTTATTGAAACAACCTGATGGACTTCTACGATGCAACATCTCAACAAAACGCATCCGTTTTACAACCAGGAATGACACAATGCAAGTTAGAAGGACAGTGTCTCTAATATTGAAGAACAAACATGTCTGAGTATGCGACACCTCATTTATCCGTTGAAATCAACGGTAATGTAAAAACAATTGTTTTAAACCTTGCATTCACACGCAATTCACATATATTGGTCGACAACGCCAAAGCCGCCAAGCAAACACCTTCATGTGGCGTTATGACATGATGATGAAATAACTGTGTTGTGAATAAAAGGGGAGAAGGAGGAGGTGTTTACAGTAGGCTACAGTCTCTCACTGCTCCCACTGTACCCTGTGGGCTGTCTTCAATAGTTCTCCATACTGTTTCCCTCCGGCTGTCCTCTGATATCTGAAGCGGGACTCGAGCTGTCAGACAGCCCGGCTACCAGTCACGCGGCGTCATGCTCTCCTCGCGCACGCCCGCTTCTTATTGCTTAGATCCATCATGTAAATTGTTTAATGTCTCGTGTCACAGCGGACGCTCATATTTCGGCATAGCCTACCCCGAGCGGAGTAGTTTAAACTTTTTTTTCCTTCTTTTTTTTTTTTTTTTTTTAACAGTCAGTGCGGCGTCACAGCTCCCGGTAGATAACTTTAGTTATCAGCCAATCCCCTGTGGTCAAACTGGCGATGAAACAAGCTTCGTCACAATAAGACAGTTAAATTAATAGTTCTCCGAGTTTGTGTTAAGGCCAACCTCAACATGGCGCCCTGAAGAGGCCGACAAATACTAAGTATGGAGAGGGGGGATGCTTCCCATCATTCACATACAACACAATATAGTTATTATTGCTTACTAAAATCAGACAAAGTGTATATTTATGGTAATTTGGATTAATTTGGCAGCAACAATTTAATTTCAGGAAATACAGCCTAATATAAAATAGGATAGACTCCATCCGCTAAGGAAGGCCGTGAGATGCGGTTAAAAGCTCCGGTGAAACATTGTTTTTCTTCGTCAAAATGTAGATTCAGTTTTAGGAGGATTTCCTTATCACAATAGGGGTATTTTTTTTTATTTTAAGAACTTTACCCCATGACATATATCCATGTCCTCTATATTTTTAAATTAAGTATATTTTTGTATCCGCTTTATTTAACTCTCTCACATGGAGTATTTTTTTATTTATTGCCCTCTTTTTTTTTTTTTTTATAATTTTTTCTTTACAAAGAATGATTGTAAACCAAACCCGTTCTTACAGTATTTATGTAGAGCGGGCTACTTCACGGATGAGTGTATTTCTCCTCTCCACGACCACACAGTTAATCCGGTGTCCTCTGCACCCCGCTAATAAGAGAGGAGGCTTCTGCTCTCGGAAGTCCTCTCTGCTCTCAAACGCTCATTTATTATGTTCACTTTATATATGAAGACAGCCTGCCCCAATGCATTTTAAGTCTGGGGATTCCTGGCGTTGCCCTTCGCCTTTACGATTGTTTTTCACAAACTTCACAGGAATGTTATTTAGAGTCATGCTCGGGATACCACAAATTATTCAGACTGGAGGAAAAATATCAATAGTCTTCTCTGCTAAATTATGGTTAAAAAAAAAGAAGGTTACAACAGCTGCCACTAAACAGGACTTTCTTCAATTTTAATTTGTTCTTCTGAAAATAGAAATAATGAGAAAAAAGTATATTTCTTTTCAGGCTATATTTATAATGGGGCATTAACCCTATGTGATTATCATATCCTAACGACATATTTGCCCATTATATCAGTCAGATATGATTTCCGCTGTAAAGGTCTACTAGGTTTATCTGGGGTTTTAAGGAGATGTTTATTTTTCCCTTTTTTATTATGTTACAAAGAATAAAATAAATAATTATTATCCTCCCGTTTGACCTCGGCTCGTGAACCGTAGACTAAGTATTACCAAACCAAATACCAAACAAATAGGCCTACCAAATTAAACAAACTAAAATAATAAATCTTGCACGTTAGCTGGCCTCCAGCACGTTTTTTGTATGTGTGTATGTTGTACAACCAGCCACTTTTCCATCACGACAAAAATCAATTTTGTAGCCTACATCCGGTGCGAGATAACGGTTCCCTGTCCTTCCCTCTATACACATGTGTGTGTGTGTGTGTGTGTGTGTGTGTGTGTGTGTGTGTGTGTGTGTGTTGCGAGCGGCCTGGGTCCTTGAGGAAGTTTCAGTTCAGTAAACAGGAAGGCGAAAAAACTCCACAATTCATTTTTCATCAACTTCCTCGTTTTAATGATGATACAGGAACACCCCCAACAACACCAGGGAACCCCCGAACACCCCACCACACACACACACACACACACACACACACACACACACACAAAAAAAAACCATGTGACATAAAAGGGTTATCATTTAGATTTGCACACTTGCAGTAGGTGGCAAAAGGGAGACCCACACACACAGGGACGGGACATGACACCCGTGACACAAATGTAGGCCTAGTTCCTTTTCTTTAGGGGTAAAGTGAGAGAGGCTGTGGCATGAGAAGGTGCAGCAGCGGCTCTGTATGGCCTCCTTTGTTTTTGCTGTGTGTGTCATCTGTTTCCCGTTTATGTACACAGGGCAGCTCCAGCATGCAGAGCCGCTTCTCCTCACCATTATGTGTATTATGTGTATTATGTGTACGGGCTTGCTGCTCCTTTGAACCTGTCGAGGCTGTCAGAAGGCGCTGAGTTTGGCTTTACAGTCTGGGTGTTGGTGATGATGAGTGGGGTGAGTAACTAATGCGAGTGGCCCTTTTTCTTTATTGCATTGCAGAGGTGTGTGTTTGTCTGTGTGTGAGAGAGTCGCTGGCTTTGTGTGGGAGTCGGTGGGGTGTGTTTTGTTGTATTTGGTGGGTTTATTGGCAGGGCATGAGAGAGGGGGGGGGGGGGGGGGATGATGGGAAGATCTTGTGTGTGTTTTCCTGCACTGTATCGTAGGCTTGCCACTTTCGGTGCTTTTTTGCTCAGACCCAATTTGATAATTTGAGGCGATTTCGTTCAATTTCATCTGTTTTCTGCATATTTATATTCACACAGAAGTCTATTATGTGGATTGGATCTATAGGTGGAGATATTGTGAAGCGTAAAAGAGCAGATAACCTATTCCCTGTCCTCTGCAATCACACAAACGCTCTGAACTACTTTCCCTTTTCCCCCTCGCAGCATCTCATGTGATTGCTTTACGTTTAAATCGGTATTTGCGAGGCCTTAATGTCTTCTGCATACTGATAGGGGTGAACCGCGCGGCCACGCTCCATGAATAATGCACGAGTAGGAGTCACCGCGAGGTCAGCAGACAGGCTCGAGCCACGCAGGCGCGCAAGGGAGTGAAGATGGCATACTGCACCACACTACCCCCCATCCACATGCGCGTGTGTGTGTTTGTGCTGTGTTTAGCCTACTTCCACAACATAGGGGAGAGGAATTAACAACTGGCTGCTTTTATTTGCCTGTCAGTGTTCCCCATTTCCGGGTCAGAAGGGAAGGATGTTTACCTCAGACAAACCAAAAAATTCCACAATTTAAATCAGGTTGGCCGAATAGCGGTAACCCGACGGTTCAGCCAAGCACCAGATATCATGGTATTATGCACACGATTACAGTAATTATAATAGAACATACCATAATGTCATTTGTGGAGAGAAAAATGGTCCATATGTAGGCTACCACAGATTTCAGTAAGGAGGGGTGGCAAACATGTCTGCATGAATTACATTGCACCGACACCGTTGAATGCTGGAAATTAAGCTTTGATTGGGTTGTTATTTTAAACGTGTTTGCAGTCAGTAAAAACCTCTATCAATGCCGCTTTGTGAGACTGGGAATATAGCTGCAATAGGCTGTGTTTGACTTGGCGATGGGTTATGACAGGCCGATAACCTTTCAAATATTTAAAGTTACCCAGGTCATTGGTGGGTATTAGCTAGGGTAGCCTACCTATGTTTAATTTTAGGTTATGCCATATTCAATGTACGCCTTCAACGGAACACACTCTAACAGAATAACTGCTTGTTGGTTTGAGACTAATCTTGAAAAAGTTATTTAAATGTGAGCTTGCTACTTGTGACTTTGTGACAGAAAAGGTACAGATGTGCAGTCAAATAAAGGATATTATCAATGCAACATGTGCATTTATAGTCAGTGTTATTGTCAAAACAGCTATTTCTAGCATATCAAGGCGGGTAGGTTGGGCAAATAAACTAGGCTAGGCTACTACTAACAATAATAATAATAATAATAATAATAATAATAATGACTAGCCTATTATAACGAAAATATGCCTGGGTGTTTTGTCGTTGCTGCTGTAATATCAGTATTAGGCCTATAGCCGACGAAAAATGCTTGTATTAGCAGCAGCATTTCAAATTAAGCTTGTTTCTGTACTGAAAGTCGCCACTTCCCGGGCCTTTTCCGTCACAAACAAGAAGGAATGAAAAGTAGCCATATTCCAGTTCAATTTAGCCTACTCCATGGTTTCAATGTGTGCCAGAAGATGATATGGTCCCAGAGAATGCAGCTCTCTCGCGCCGCCACCAGAGCCCGCTTCAGACCAGGACAGCGAGGAGCACGAGCCCCACTCTGTAGTATGCCTCCCTCCCAGCACGCGCCCCCGTCCTTTTGAATACCACCCGACGATAACCTGCAACAACCCCGCGTCTCTCCCTCGCTGTTTAAATACACAACTGTCAGAACTGTCGTCGTCTTTTGCAGTTGATAAATGGTGAGTGTTAAGTCCTTAGGTAAGGTGCAGAAAGAAAGATAAAAAAAATACCATCTTAAGGAGGCGCTGTCATTTAATTTCTGCCTCCTTTTAGGCTGCCTATGTATTTGCTGTTGTTAGCCGGAGAGAGGACAACAAACACTCATCAAGCTAAGTAGCAACATGCTAGGTCCGAAGCACAACACAGGCTAATTTTCAAGCTAGCAAGTGAATTAAGACCTAGTAGAGGCTACATTAGCTTTTTTTCCTCTTTCCTATGTCCTTCTGTCTTCCTGCCCGAAGCAAGAGAACAGCCTGGCTGGATGTCCAAGCTAATAGTCAGCCTACAGCAGAAAGTTCACGGAGTTGAAGGGTCAAAAGTTCACCGTCGTGCTTGAGTTCCGCCCTCGCCTCTCCTCACTCACTCGACTCCAGACCAATTGCTGTATGTCAAAGGCAAAACAAGTGGGAGGGAGGGAGTAAGAGGAGCAGAGGTAGGGAGAGGGTACAGATGAGAGAAATGATAGCAGGAGGCAAAGGAGAGGTGAAGGCCTGACCTCCCCTTCCCTTCCCCGGTAACAAAAGCAAAGCTCCTCCTGCCGCCGCAATGTTACAGAGAGAGAGAGAGATGAAGGGAGAAGAAAGACAGGAAAAATGGAGGGGTTGAAGGTGGTGGTGGGAGGGCGGAAGGTATTCGGTGACATGGAGGTGGGTGGGGTGGGTGGATGTCTGGGGGGGTTCAGGTGTTTGGCTACACATTTTGTTCACACCAGCTAACATTTGTATTTCATATGAGTCACTTTCTTTGGCCATGGGCAAACACCTTAGGTTAAGGAAAGGTGGAACTAAAATGAAACGTAGCGAAAAATAATAATAGGCTATTTCCTTTATTATTATCAACCTTCAAAATCCGCTGAAACTAGGCCTGATCCAAATAGAAAAAAAATAGGTACACAAGAAGGCCCAGATACAATTAAACAACATTTTATTAGCAACAACCATTCAAACAAAAGTGATGCCTCTATAGCCTAATAAAAATGAATTTATTGACTGACTGTCTATAGTTTTATGTTGATGAAAAATGCATTATATCAATATTTATCAATACTAGCCTACATCTTATAGGAAACAATAGTGCCACGCTAGTGTGTGTGTGTGTGTGTGTGTGTGTGTGTGTGTGTGTGTGTGTGTGTGTGCTGCACAGCCAGATATTAGGGGATGTAAAGTGGTGTTTTATGCTCGGAGCTAACAGCTATTTATAAATCCCCAAACCGTTTTGGAGAGGGAGTTTAGCAAAGCAGAGCTCTTCCTCTCCTCAGCATTATCAGCACCATCCTGTCAAAATAAACTCTTATCTCGCACACTATCCACAAAATATTACTCTCCTTATCTGATTTTTCCACTGCAAGATTAATGTCTGGCCCTGTTTACTTTTCTAGCTGAGAAGAATGACTCTCAAACCATTTTTCTTCTGCTTTCTGTCTTTCTCGTTTTTATTTCTGTCTGCCTAAAGTGAAGTAGCAGTAGCCTAGTATATATTGCTGTTGAGTTGTAAGACATTATTATTGTTCGATTTGTTTTGTTGTGATTGCTATTGAATGTTTTGTAGAAAATAAACTTAGCTCTGTATTTCAAGGGGTAGTCACACAAACTTAGCCAGACGTGGAGAAAGGAGAGAACAATCATGCAATAAGTAATCTAAAATAGTACCCAATTTAGGGCTATTACATACCCCCATTTCTGTTTCTTTATCGCCGAATAACCGAACCTGTTGTAGCTGACCCAGTTTGATCTGGCAAACAGTTTGGACCTTAATCAACGAGACAAACAAGCTGAACTCGTTTAATCTCAGCTCCTGTTGAATAGCAACTTCTGGACACATATTGTTGGAGCTACGCTTTATGGTTGATATAGTGGGGAGAGGCAGAGAGGAGGGGAAATGAGTCGCCACAGATGAGCAAAATGATAATTCAGTAAATAAATAATCCGTTTATTGACGTAAACGCGCTGCCCCACACACACACACACACACACACACACTAAAAAGGTAGACTAATGGGTGAATAACTACGTTACAGATTCCGTCCTTCTCCAAAGGTTCATCCTGAGTTCACCAAATTAACTCGATTTAAAATGTAGCGCGCGTGCGTGCATGGCACCTCTAAAACGTCACGAATGAATACCACTTTCTTTGTCTTAATAAAACCTATAGGCATTTATTCACGAAAACGCATAATGTAAAACGAAATGGAACATAAGCAACAATAATGCACATCTGTTTTCTGTAACCGACACGGTGATAAAATGTGGAAATATAAAGAAAGTAATAGTAGTGAAATGACCATGGATAAGTGTGGACATATGGCTGCAGTTAACTCGATAACAATCCATCGGCGGGTTGCAGAGAGTCGAATAACATCAATATAAATCCACCTGATACCTCCGTGTCTGATCTCCGCGCGGCTCAAAGCACTAAAGAAGGTTTACACCAACTAAGCTGCAATACAACACATTTGTTTCTACGAAATATTCATGTTTAAGACTCTGAAGTGATGGTGCGGTTATTCACATGTCAGCGTGCACGGTGGTGTCATTTATATTTATGCAACAAAGGGAAAGAGAGAAATGACCCTGGAAGAAAAGAAAATCTGTGTGAGTGAGAGAAAGAAAAAGACCCCCCCTCCTTCTTTCACATCTACTGACCATTTTTCTTCAAAGTAATGACTCCAACTCAATGTGGAATGACGGAGAGAGAGAGAGGGAGAGGGGGAGAGAGGGACGGGTAAAGAACAGAATGACAGAAAGAGGGGATGAAGGAGAGAAGGGAGTGGGAGAGAGAGGTGGAAATGGCTGAAAGAAAGGGTGTGGAAACGGGAGGGGGACGAGGAAGGGAGGGGGGGAGAGAGAGGGGCTTGGTTGTTCTCGGGGTGAACGGGAGGTCAGCGCGTCTCACCAATATTAAAATGTGTAGTACCGGGGACGCGGAGTGACACGCCTCGCCCGTTAAACAAAGAGTGTGCCAAACTGGCAGATTAATTTGAAAACTTGAGTCCATGCACACACACACACACAACACTTAATGCCTTAAAGAGCCCACAGTCTCCACAGCAGCCCTGCTCGGTCTCCTTCAGCCCCAAACTGCTCGCTGTAACACCGGGAAACACTTGGAACGGCCACCGGTGATGGGGGTTTCCTTGATCATTTAACACCAATTTTGTCGGGGTTTACGCACGGAGCGCCCCGTGCTGCTGTCGCAACGTTACGGTGACGTGTTACCGTTTTTTTTGCTGGATTATCACCGTTAAAGTGGTTCTAACTATAAACTATAATTGCGGTTGTTTAAACGCGGATTCTGAGCGATGCGGTTTGGATACAGCCATGTTTACACTTTACCGGAGACCGGAGTATGTCCGTCTCTTTGCGTGTGCGTGCGTGCATGTGAGCTGGGGTGTCCGCGGAAATGACAGCGATTTTCTTTTTTTTGATTTTTTTTTAAGATACCGAAGAATCCCGAAGAGGTAAAAAAAAAACCTGTGGCGTCGGCAGAAGAGAGAGAAGGACAACTGAGGTGTCAATGCTTCTCTGTATGGAGAAAAAGGGAATGGAACACAGCTGCCGATGTGTTGGAGATGTAGAGAAGCAGAAGAAGGAAAAGAAAAGCAACATTTCATAATGATAACAAGATGAAAAATGGTTGAAGCTGAGTGACGATGACACCAGAAAGGAGAGGCGGATCCGCGAGCTACAGAGGAGTGAGTACACAAAAAATAGAAATCGACTTGTATAAGAGGAAGCTGGCTCATTTGCATATCATTGTGTGTGTGTACGTACGCATTCTAGCTCGTACCGTGTGTGTGTGTGGCAGGTGTTTTGCCCATGCTGGGAGGAAGGGGAAGACCACGTGTTGCAGGAGCTGCCGCAGCACCCCTCCTCCTCTTCCTCCTCTTCCTCCTGTTTCCAATATAATGACTTTATTGTGGTTAAACAGTTATATTAAACACATGTCTTAGGTTACACTGTCCTTTACATATTTTTGCAATTGTAATATTTCTAAATTATATATTTTTTTGTTTTTGTCTGTTGTAAGCTACTTTGTTTTTTGTTTATTTCCTTTCGGTAGGTATGCATCAAACACCAACGCTAATGCCTTGTAATTGAAAACGTAGGCTACTCACGTGTACAGCAAAACCTACTTACGCCATAGCCTACAGCTTTTTCTGATTCTGATTCTTCAACCATTTATATTTTTTTATGATTATAGGCTGTGCATGTCACACAGTGGGCATTTGAACTGTGTGTTTCCTCTTTGCAAGCCCCATGTCCTTCACTGTACCTTCACCATCATGCTGGTTAATTAGTGAGTTACTAAGCCACCTGGGGCTGTGTGACTAGAAGGGGCACTATTTTGGCAATCATTTAGGATTTGCTGTACCTCCTCTGGTCTAGCTTATAATAAGGCCTACATGATAAGTTTAAATACCAAAGAACATTATCAGATAGATAGATAGATAGATAGATAAATAGATAGGACTCAGGCCGAAATGCCCCACACACACACACACACACACACACACACACACACACACACACACATACACACACTATCATATGGCTACTGAGGGTGAAGGTGAGGTCGTGGCCAGTGGAAGGTTAAAGGTCATGGACAACTTTCTCCCTCCATAGTCTTTAATTCAATTTGAAACATATTTACATAGCTGATTTAATACATATAACAGATAGCTCCATTACTAAAGATTGTTTTTGTCCTACAATAGGCTATGTTGATTTTCTGCTTTTGTCACAATTCCTAAAATAGTAGCCTAACAAAAAAAAAAATTCGTTGCTTATGTTAGACATGTGGCATAATTAGCTCTAAGAAAAAAATACCGTGAGCTTGAATGAACTGAGAATGTTTGCAGTGGTTGTGTTGGATGTCAGTGTCAGCATGAGAATTGCTGCGGTTTTATCAGTTTGCATCCAGATGTGTGATTTTTTTTTTTTTGCCGATACTAGCACATGGTGTATCAAGCATGTTGCCAGTAGGAGCCTGCAGAAAGCGGCAGTGGTTTCAGCTGTTTATTTTCCTTTGCTGATTGCTAATGTGCTGTTTCTTTGATTCTAAGCTGGCTATGGAATAAGACGCTCCGAGTCTACATGGAGCATTTGTTTCTTTTCATCGTTTGTGCTCCTCCATCAAAACAAATGCTGCGCTCCTGCTGTAGCCTACACCCGGTCTGTGCGTAGACTTTAAATATGCTAGTTCATTTTTAGAGGCTGTTTGGATTTTAAGCGTCTATTTAGCACCAACACTGATTATGCGGGAGCTTTGAGTAAAGCTTTTTTTAATGTAATTATGTGTTGTATTTTTCAGTCATAAAGAAAAGGAGGAGGATACGTTTAAATTGCACCAGGGACATAGTTCGGTTGGAGTTATAGTTTCAGTGTGACTCAAAAGAAGGGAGGACCTTTTGGAGATGTGAACGGCAGAACTGAGTTTTACTGGATGTTATTCAAAGATAGCGCCATTTTGCAGTCAGCTCTTGTTTTAGTCTGTATTTCTTCCCTGCTGTTTCTGTTCCACAGCTTTACCTGATCTGGTTCGAGCTTCCACACAATAGATATATCCTAAAACACCTTTAGATGAATACTTGCCATACGGAGGGATAGGCCTCTGCACCACTTCATTTTTTCTCTCTCTCTGTCCGATACTTTGCATGACAATAACCAGCCGAATGGACCTCGATTTATTTTTCAAACTGCACAAAGGAGCAAAACCACATTTCTCTTCTTGTCCCTAAAGCTTTTCACCTCGGTAATATTTCAGAACATTGACAAGTGGTCGCTGCAGATAATGAGGCTGTTTAACCCTTCTGTATGTTCATTTTTTAATTTTCTCATTGTGGCTTTATACCAGTTAAGGCCCGCCACTGAACAAAAAACACATCTGTGCCTTTTAAATGTAATGTTTCAGACTAGAGTTAAAAACAGATAAACACAAATGGCTCACTTTATTCTATAAGCGTGTTATTTGTAACGCAGCTGACGAAATTACGAGTTTATTCTTCTAGAACAAGCTACTTACGGATTGAGTTGCCGTCACTTTTAAATCTCACTCTTTATTTCTTGAATATGTAAAGACCCAGGGCTATATAAACGATAAAAATCTTACCTTCACGCTCGTTAAAATTAATCCATTTTAGAACCGTTTTTAATCCCATTTTGTGCAACATAGGAGTAGAAGCAGAGAGCGACAGCCTTTTCAGCAGCTTTGCCAACATCAACAACTGAGTTTGTGAGCCGCTGATGGGGCAAACTTGTTAGAAAGATCGTAAATTGTGAGGGGGGACTTTAGAGTTATTTATTCACCCCGGCTCTCTTCCGCTCCATGAATATTTTATTGCTTTTTATTTCACCCCCTTCCTCCAAAACCTTTTAACCTCAGGGAAGTTACCGTTTGAGCTTGTTGGTGTTTGAGCTGTAAACGGAATTGACCCGCAGTAAAAGGCACATGTTTAAATCCAGATCCGCTGACCTTTTCCACTCACTGTATCCCGCTGCATGTCAGCCTCTCTCAGTCGCTCGCGCTGTGAAACACGTGCTGATATTACATGTCGAAATGTTACAGCAAAGATAAACCCCTATATGTTTTATGTTTCCCTCTTGAAGCTGGATCCAGTTCTCTAATCATGCACGTTTGTGTGTGTGTGTGTGTGTGTGTGTGTGTGTGCTGGGGTTGAAAACAGGACAATGGTTTTTCAGGTGGAGTGCCACTATGGTGAAGTGGTCCTTAGCCCGCTGACAGGTTTATAATATGTATAATATTGACATCGATTAAACGGCAAAATAAAGCAGTCTGTTTGACTTTATTCATTTTGAACAGACTGATTGTAGGCTATTTAATGGAAAAGCGAACAGCTGCATGTAGTGTCATAAGAGATCCCGGTCTTACTTTGTTGATGTCAGGCCTAATACACTGTGTCTGGGCCATAAGTCTGTTTGGTGACAAACTCAGTATGTTTTTCTTTCCATATCTACAATCTAAATACCTCCGAGTATCTGTGGATCTTAGGTGAGCACATTGGCCTCTACCTGTAGCCGGAAACAATGGGCCCCCACCCCGTTCAGCTGAATGGCTACTGCTGACAAACTTGACAGAGAGAATGGAAGTGCCGCAGTCAGACTCAACACACCTTGATCGATACCTGAGATGCCCCGCGGCAAAGCGGGAGGTCAAGGTGACAGAAATAGTCCCACCCCTGCGCAGAATAAAATAGAGACTACACTTGGTGGTATTGGTAAATAAACACTGCACAATTGGTGGAGAAATAAAAAAACCGATACTGAATAGAAAGAATGCAGACTAGAGGCGGATTAGAAGCAGGTTGACGGTGCCTCTCCCTCCAGTCTGAAGAGGCTCCGTGCTCTTGGCTTTTGTTGTCCGGTTTGGTGATGTACGAGCAACTTTTTTTCAGGAAACAGAGAACAGCAATATTGCCTGCAGCGGGGAGGGAGTGTCAGTGTCACAAAATCAATGTGGGAGCAGCACAGGAGCAGATAGAAATTATATGGGAAATATATAGCCGGAAAAAAACACGTTCATAGGTAGCACGAAGAGCACATTCTCACTTATAATTTGTATTTCGTTTTTGCCCTTAACCTGTCTATTTTCTAAGCCTATCAATGTGATATGATGTAGACTAAATACAAATGTAAAATGTGAGTTTAGTTAGATACACAGAAATCAATCAAACGTTTTTACTTTTTTGATTTTTTGTTTTAATCGTGATTTATTTTATTTATTTAGATAGATAGATAGATAGATAGATAGATAGATAGATAGATAGATAGATAGATAGATAGATATAGATAGATAGAGCAGGCCCTTGTGTGTAAACCAGATTCCTTTTTAATTCTGTTGAATCAGAGTTTTGGAGACAGACTACAATTCATTTAGCATATTGAAGGGGCATTTATTCATTTATTCATTGGTCCATCCATTCTTCAGTCGAATCATTTAGAACCATTTTTGATAGGACAGTGTTTCCTCGTGCCAAGCGATTTGTCTCTTCGTTCATTAAATTGTGTTCATTCTGTTAGAACGGTGCACGGTTGGAGCTGCCAAGTTTTTGTTTTTTTTCTTATCTTTTGTTCTTCTTTTTGGATAATTACAACAGTAGGCTACTTTTTAATTCAATTGTGTGTGTATATTTACGAGGATAGCAATCTTTAGGAATAGGCCTATTATTATTTTGAATAAAACATTCGTTTAGATGGAGTAGTGAGAAACTAAATTGGCCAAGGAAATATTAAATTTTTATAGAAAAAACAAAGAGATGCAAAAAATATTTGTAGTGACAGAGGCCTAATTTCCCCTTCACGGTGAGACAGTAATATTTGTGAGATACAAATAAATATTTCATAATAATACATAATATTTCACAATTCCCTGGACATAAAATTACTACGTATATAATATCACTAAATGCATTTTACTCTCATTCGTCATTGTAATAGCTTAACATTACCAATGCGCCATTAATAATTAAATGCACATATTAGAAAGAGAAGAATATGTTTTTTTTTTTTTTTTATTAAAATGTATTTTGCTGTTTTAAATTTAAAGCTGCATTTGGAAAGATTAATTAACGGGACTATAACGCAGCTTCGAGCGCACCTGCCCCTCCTTCTCTCCTTCACACTGTCTACAAGAAAAAAGTCAAAAGCAAAAATGTTTGTATTTTTTAATTTTCTTGTTTTATTTGCGAGCAAGCTCGCGCTTGGCTTGCCGGAAGTGTCACAGCATTATAACTTCATTTCCCAGATCCCCACCAGCAGTGAGCGGGTCAGGGGTCACAAACTGTACAGATGGATGGAAATCTTCCATTGTGGCTATGACAGGAAGTTTATGAAAGCAATAAAAGTCTATCGACGGTGTAACCGTGTGCCTCCAGAGAGCCGCTGTCTTCTATATCTACCCTGTAGATCCGGATTTGTGTAAAAATCATTCAAACAATCACAAATTCGTTTCTAGGGGAGTATATAGTGGATTTATACACGACGTCAGCGATGGATCCGACACAGGGAGGCGAGGCCATCAGCTGCTATTATTGGGTTGTAACGCCTTATGGATCGCTGCTTGGTATTTACATTTGTAAAAGTGGAACTGTGAAGTTTAATAATGTCATCTCTACGAATTTATATTATCTATCAGCATAGACATCCACCAATGTATTTATTTCAGGACTGTTTTGGTGTTATTTAATGTGTATTATGTACCTGTTCTCCTCCACAGTGCGGAAAAGTCAATCTAAGTTCTGTACTTCTCTTTTTTTCGATCATCAAACCGCCTCGCAGTTTTAAAGGCCAATTCCAGGTTGAATTGGACTTTTATTTATTTATTTATTATTTGTCTTGTTGAAAAATGATGCGGTCGACTTTACTGTTCATCTTGGAAGGCGTATTGGGGGGTTGGGTGTGTGAGTGGGTGAGGTGAGGGGGGGGGGGCGTAAGGTTTCGATTTAGAGACGGTCAATTTTCTCGAAACAAAGGACTTGGATATCTCCATCATCTTGCGTGTTTGTGTGTGTGTGTGTGTGTGTGTATGTGCATGCGCGCACCTTTAGTCCCACTGATAACTATTCACCGCAGTGCTCCGTGTTTTGTAGTACATTGTATGTGTCTGTGTTTTCTTTCTATGTTGAACTTGTGCAGAAATTGCTGCAAGCTGAATTATTGGACTCAATGGAATTTACTATAAAACTTGTTGGGGTGCTGGAAAAAGAGTTTGATTAGTATTCTTTATAATGCAGTTTGCTGTCTAAAATCTGTGCGTCTTCAAACATGGAGTTTTTCAGCCCGTTTTATAGCAGTATAGAAAGTGACAGCAGTAGAGAGTTAGATTGTGTTACATGCTATGTGTCAGTGTTTGAAATGGGTAAACAAAGAGATTGTAGCAGCTCGTGTAAGCGGGTCACGGTTAGGGGGATGGCATTTCCTTTCGGAGGAAAAACAAAGGGCTGTATCTCTGTTCAGTAATGCAAAGCTCAAGGGCAAAAGTAGCCGCGCAGTCTGAATTGGGCACATTGCTCTGCCAGTGATGTTAATATCGGAAAGCGGAGGGGAATATATCCTGTTTATAATGCAAGGCAAAAGGCGAACCTGGCTGCGGCTGAATTAACATGCAAGGGGAGTGAAATGTGGAATGGGCGCCTGTTGGAGTAACAGGGGTTTAAAAAAAAAAAAAAAGAGGGAACCGGTGCTGCATTCTCGTTCCTAATGCTAAGGTCTGCTAGTGATTTAGAAGGCCGTGTAACCTGAATTAGTTGATGAATTTTCTATCGATCCTAAACAAGCCAGATTTATCTCTGACACTGTGCTGCTGCTGGGTGGCGGCGCAGCAGCCGGCCAGGCCACTCACCCACTCCCCGTTATTAGCGATTTAAAAAAGAAGAGAGAAAAAAAGAAAAGGCTTTGGCAAGCACGTCCCTACACACACACACCCCTGCATATATACACAGAGGGTGGTGCAGGCGCCACTTTAAATCCCCCCAAGCACTTTCTTTCTGCTGCTTCTTTTTTCTGTTTGCTTTATTTTTTTCTTTTTGAAGTTCCAGCCAGCCGCGAAACAGGGGGAAAGGGTTCGTCTGCAATAAGGGAGGACTTATCATCTGAACTGTACTCTGTTGCTCGTGTGTGTCCTTGCGCGCGCGTTCCTCAGTGCGGCTTCAGCTCGAGCGGACTGTAGGCTACTTCGTGCGTGTTAGACGCGCTTTGTTATTGTTGTGATTCTTTGGCTGCTTAGGACGGCGTGCGTGCCGACATGTGGTGGAGAGATACATAGAGAGCGAACGGGGCCCGGGGAGGGAGAGGAGGACGTATTGTAACACTGTGAATGCCCACAAACTGAGGCCATATGATGATGCGCGTGCGGGGTCCGTGTATATGCTTAATCCCATTTCCTTATCCGGGGTTCGTCCAGGAGGCGCGCCATTGGCCGGCTGCCGTCACGTGGCTTCTTAACTTTGTTCACTTGACAGAAAAGTAGGAGGGTTCAACGGAACAGGAATAACCGAAGAGTAAAGGGATGAGATATAAATTTTAGTTATATATTTTCCGAGTAGGTGCAATTCCACAAAAAGACTGAAATTAATGGCCATGAGCTCCTATTTGATCAACTCCAACTATGTGGACCCGAAGTTCCCACCGTGCGAGGAATACTCACAGAGCGACTATCTGCCCAGCCACTCTCCGGACTATTACAGCGCCCAGAGGCAGGAGCCTGCTGCCTTTCAGCCGGACTCTCTCTACCACCACCATCAACACCACCCACAACACCAGAACCACCACCAGCAGCGAGGCGAGCCGCCGTACACGCCGTGCCAGCGTCCAGGGCAGCCAGCCTCGGTGGTGATGTCCCCTCGGGGTCACGTCCTCCCCCCGACCGGGCTGCAGACTCCCCCCGTCCCGGAGCTGAGCCACCGCTGCGACTCAGTGACACCCAGCCCGCCTCCGCCTGCGTCTTGCGGCCAAAGCACTTCGTCCCCCACGAGCACTCGTAAGGACCCCGTAGTCTATCCGTGGATGAAGAAAGTCCATGTAAACATCGGTAAGTGCTGCATGCAAACTTCTTCCTCTCTCTCCCCCTCTCTCTCTCTCTCGCTGCGCCTTTGTGCCTGCAGTTGGCTGCCATGCAGTCAGCTAGGTGTCCACCGTCAAAATCTACGGCTTCCCCTCCTTGTTTTCTGTTAGAAGTAGAAGAGTAGCCCTTGGGTCAAGATTTACGATCGTCTGTTTGCAGGGCCAATATAATTACACCCACCATAAATTTTTATTACACCTCTCCGCAGAGGTGCCTTTTGAAGTCCGATCTCAGGCTCGTCTGCTCTAATTCCTCGCCTTATGACAACTCAGACCGAGCCCATAAGTTAGATTTTATGCTTTGGTAATTTGATTTTAAGTGGTCGGGTTGTATAAACGGTGTACTTTACTCTGTCGAGCCTTCCTTCCCCACTCGTTGTTCCAAGGGAGGCAAAGTTTTATGGCAGCTGAAATATTCATGTTTATGGAGCCGGCCGTAAAACACTAATGTAAAACCGAATAGCTCCAGTCTATTATGGCTTCTCTGTAATGTTCTAATAGACTTGCTGCCTATTGCGTATTGTGATAACCGGAGCGCATGTTCGCGGGGCGACAAAATGCCCCTTTTGTAAAGTCGACGTAAATGCATTCACTCCACCGGGCTGTTAACTCGGTAAGAAAACTCTTTCTTGCATTTGCTCTTTGCAGTTATTTTAGCTGTCACGTCTTTGGAGACACCGGACTGCATGCAGCATGTTTGCTTGCTTCTGCCCGGTTGTAGGTTTGGGTATTTGTTGAATCACCACCCAGTCGGCCGTTCAGTGCCGTCGTGTAGCTGCTGCACCCGCACCACCTTTACTCTCAACCAGTTCATACATGCTGCCATCCTTGCGTAGTCCGTGAAATCCTTGCGTAAGATCATTGCAAGGAAAGGTAGCTGCTCCCAACTGCTTTTCTAGGCCTAGCCTAACTATAGGACGTGTCAGAACAGCACGAATTTTCAAGCATTGGGAAATGCGGCCGTGGCCTCTATTTGCTTTCAAATCACAACATTTGGACACCAGCTTTAGGCTGGCTGCTGGGAGGATTCACCCCGCCGCAGGGCCTACAATGACACCTGACAGCATGTGCTCACTGAAAACGCAACAAACTGTAGTGTCAGATAAACGAGTTATGCTGTCACAGCTGCCTTTGAAAGCACACGCTACATATTTGTCGTAGGAGAAAAGAGGATTACAATCAGTAACGGGTCTGCGAGGTTACAGCCATTTTGTATTCTGTATTCAGTAGGTCCAACCGCGGTGGCCATGGCTTCATTTCCCTTCGTTGCATGCTCATAATGCACTGACATTTTCTTTCTCATATGGCTTGATGGGCTTTTTTCAGTTTTGCAAGTTACCAATAGACTGTGTTGCATCGTCTTTAATGAGCATTACAACAATTTGTCTATGTAGCCAATATTATACTAACAACGCCTGTCTGTTTTTCGACAGTAATGTTAGCCTACTTATTGTAAATCTGAAAGCAGTGATTCTGTTGTATTTTATAGTGCAGCCAGCGTATTTACTACTTTATTATGATTATTGTTATTATTATTATTAGGCTATTAGCCTATTTTGCTGTATTTTGAAGGTGATTGTAGTGGTTGTTGAATTTTTTCTTGAGTGATAAATGTTGTGATGCTCATATATTGCCATTGTTGTCCCACAGTGAGTTCAAACTACACAGGTGGCGAGCCGAAGCGCTCGCGGACGGCCTACACGCGCCAGCAGGTCCTGGAGCTAGAGAAGGAGTTCCACTACAACCGGTACCTGACGCGCAGGCGCAGGGTGGAGATCGCGCACACGCTGTGCCTGTCAGAGCGGCAGATCAAGATCTGGTTCCAGAACCGGAGGATGAAGTGGAAGAAGGACCACAAGCTGCCTAACACCAAGGTCCGCTCCGGGACAAACAACAGCACAAACTCCCAGGCTCTAACCGGCTCCCAGAACCGCACCGGGCCCCTATAGCCCGGTTATTTGGCTCTTTGTCTGATTTTTGCCCTCCCTGGTTCCCAAACTGAACGCCAAAGCGGCAGCCACGCTTGTAACCACCGGAGCCTGCACTTTGGACCGGAATAACGCCTTTACTCTGGAGGGAGGGAGGGAGCGATGCTATTGCCGCCTGTTCGGTCCTGATGCTGTGCTGATGTTACACACTAATATGACGTGATGACGTGGGAGGTGGTGAAGGGGGAGATTTCCCATTCATAAAAAATGAAAAGAACAAAAGTAGGCAAAGGAGACTGAACGAACTGAGAAAATGATGCGGCCACTTTTTTGCTTTTGTCCCCCATGCATTCTCTGCCCATCTCCGTCTCTCCCTGCTTTTTATATTTCTGTGTTTTTATACTCCTCTCTCGCTTCGTCTCTATGACAGAGCATAAGATGGTATAGGCTGAGGATAATGTGCCCGCGTGCGTGTGGTTTCTTTTTTTCCACCTGAGACTAGTTTTTTTTGTGTGCGTTGAAGATGGATCCTGGTTTTCATCTTTAATCATGCCAAACTCGGGCCCCATTTGTCATTGTTTACTCTGCGGGTACAAAGCAAAGGGGTGAACCGCGGCTCTGCCCATTACCCCTCGCGCCCCGCCCCCCCCCCACCCCCCCCCCGCACCCCTAC
Source organism: Sander lucioperca (assembly GCF_008315115.2). Classification (NCBI taxonomy): domain Eukaryota; kingdom Metazoa; phylum Chordata; class Actinopteri; order Perciformes; family Percidae; genus Sander; species Sander lucioperca. Next base: position 19,633,567 of record NC_050174.1, read on the forward strand.
CCAGACCGCTACCCCTCACCCTCCCACCCCAATCACACACGCACGTGTAATAAATGGAACTCTCGTTCTGTCAAGAAAAGTATTCGTACAACCCGCCACACACACACACACACACACACACACACACACACTCTCTCTCTAAACACAAACAAAAAACACACTTGCTCATACCCTTCTGTCCATCCTTACAGTACTTAACATAAAATATAACCTCCGGTATGATCCAAAAAGGCACCAGGCAGTTTTCTGTCTTGCTGTTATAATAATAATAACTGTTGGTATTTCTGTTTTGTTTAATGACAAAATATAGCATTTTACATTTTAATTATTTTTGATTTCAGTGTTGATTGTAAATTGCTGAGAATGGCAAGGAGCGTCTATGTGGTCCGTTGATTGTTCATGTTGTAATGTTGTATACAGGGAAGCAGACTGACAGGGTGATACAAGTGAACTCAAGTTAAAGTTAAATTATGGCATTTTCCACTCTACGTACCAAACAGGGTTTATAAAGCTGCCTGAACAAACGACACTAATATTCAAACCAAAATCCTGGTACATAGCTCAAAAACACATTATAAACGCAGCACTATACAATGTACTACCTATTACCTCAGTTGTACTTATATATATTTTTATTTTTTTGGTCATCATATTTTCTCTTGCTAGGTCAATGAAGTGACAGCTTTTCAAGCTTTTATATTTTTGAAATTGTTATTATAATAATAATTATTAGCCTACCTGCAATACAAAAGGCGCTGTTCATTTAAATGTATGTGGAAATTAAAAAAATGTAATTTAATTATAAGCGATTGTTAGCCAGAGACATTCAGAAAAACAAGGAGCCTTTTATTGCATGTCGTAATGGTGTTGATTTATTTTTCTATGTCTTCCTCTCTGTCCCTCCTTTCTCCGCACATTAAATGCGCGCACATTTCCTTTTCTCCTTCTCTCTCTCTGTTCTTTCCCCTTGTGCCACTTTTTAGATATTTTATTCTGCAAGTGTTCTTTAATTGTTGTTATTTTATTTGCATTCCAAAGATCAGTTCCTATCGTTATTGACGATGATGATAATAATAACAATGGTGGTATTGGTGAACATGTGTTACCTCCTCCGATGTGTAAGTTGCTCATTTCTCTGCTTATGCCTCCTCAGTGTCTACCTTCCTATTATTTGTAAATAGTTCATAGAAATTTAAATAAATGGCTAAAACGTTATTTCTCTTATCCTCTTCTCTTTTATTTCCTCTCTCCAAATCATGATTTGTTGAGTTTCTTCTAAATGTTCTCGCATAGCGTTAAATATTGCTAAATACAAGAGGCGTGGAGTTATGTCTACGCTAATGAAATCGCTCAGTTTGAATTCATAATAATATATGCTTAAGTTTGTTTCTAAAATTGTAAAGAATAATTTCCATTTCGCCTCCACAGCAGATCAGAAATACCAAAAGCTCTCCCTCCTCTCTCCTACGTTTAACAGTGAAGGATGTATTTAAAGCATATATACACACGCTCCCACATGCGCACACAATAAATAATATCATTTAATTTCAGTGTTGGTTTTGCGTACAAACGCGCAGAGACCTGTCTTGAGAAATCAGCAGCCTGCGATGATTAATCTGTCCCGGCCATGAGTGATCTTGGTACATTACGTCCTGTAATCTCGTTTTAAATCACAAACCCTCCCTCCGTTTCACTCCCGTTCTCCCGTTAATTTAACGGCTGCTCAGACGCGCTTGCACCGGCCCGACACAGAGTATGAGACCCCCCCCCCCCCTCCTTCCTCTCCTGATTCTGAAGAGAAAAAAACATTAAATAGTTTCTCGGTTCGTGGTCTTTTAATGCTTTAATGAGTGCAATTTTTGCACAACAGTTTTTTTCCCCTATCGGTGTTTTCTGGACCGGTGCTGTGCGCGCATGTGTGTTTTATTTTTTTTATATATTACAAAAAGGGAGCGGGCCGGCGCCATAGCTCAAACCCTGACAACCAAATAGATAATCAACAAGACGAATGGCTTCTTTTGTAAGGCGCGGCTCCCGTATTAATTTTCATTTTCTTTTCTTAGAGCAGGTATCGAAAAATATAGAGCAAGAGGGGGAGAACGAGAAAATAGCATTCCTCTCGATGAACTTTAAACAAAAAAAGTGTGCCCCCCAAATTGGTCCGCTCGTATTCCTCGGCCCAGAGAAGATTCCCTATTACTTGTTGGTTGATTTCTCCCTGGGCCTCTTGCCACAGAGACTCCCTCTGCCCATTTATCTGTTTTCTTCCTATTTATGAAAGGCTGCTCCAGCGCAAACACCGCCCTCCTATCAAACTGTACACCTAGATGTGCTCAAACACACACACACACACACACACACACACACATACTGCGCAAAAAATATTAAATCCTTACACTCGGAGCATGTAAACCTGTATTTTCAAATATTTCACTGTTTCATTACTGAAAAAATCAATGTCACTGTTCTGTTTCCACTCTGCTTAAAGTGACAGTGCGTTTTCACTCCAGTTTAATGCTTTTCCAGAAGGTGCATTCATTTCCATATATATATATATATATATATATATATATATATGGTGAGCGCTTTAAGGTTTAAAACCCCTCCTCCACACACACAACCCAAGATCATATTTGTATCCTGCTGTAATTTGTGCTATACAACAATTGTCCTATATTGAAGCATCTAAACAGACCCCCCCCGCCTCAATGTTCACTCACACATATGTGCCTTCACAATAACCCCTAAAGCCCCTGAGCGCTTGCAGTCCGAGTTGAAATAAATGAATTTGCGCGCAGGGTGACACCGTGCACAATAAAATCCACCAAGGAATCCTTACTCTTTTTCAGCCTCCATTATCAGCCGGGGCCTTCTGCTGCTTCTGTGAATGGGAGCAGATTTTGTGAGGTTGCCCCCCCCCCCCCCTACCCCTCTGAAAAAGTTCACCGCCATTATTTCTGGACAGGGCAGAAGGGACGACACCTCAAGAAAAATGCGAGAATTATACAAGGAACAATCATTAATCACTTGTTCTTCTTTAAACACTTCTTCTCCTTCTCTATTGTCATCCGGCAGCCACACACAAGACCCCTTCTGCCAGGAGAGAGAGAGAGAGAGAGAGAGAGAGGGCAAGGAACAGAGAGACAGACAGAGGAGAAGAAAAAGAAGACGTCTTGGAAGACACCCCCTCACACACGCACACACGCACACACACACACACACACACACACGCACGCACGCACGCACACACACACACACACACACACACACACACACACACACACACACACACATAAACAGTCATACATACACACCTCCCCTTTCCCAGCCATCAGCAAGCTATTTTTTTACACCCCACAAGTATCCTACCACAGAAAAAAAAAACTTTTTTCTTCCTCATTGGAAAAAAGAAAATCCCTCCTAAGAAACTCCAACAAATCAGTCAGAGAGCCCTCACGAAGCAGAAGAAGATGGCCCAGAAGTCGCTGAAAGTGGTGGCGTCTAAGGTAAGAGGCCTGGGAACTTCATTTTCTCGAACTTCATTTTCTCTCCCCTTTTCTGTCTTTGGCTGTCTTTGCTCCTCTGTGTCTGACGGCTCGGTGGCGTTTTTATGGTTTTATTGCCCCCTGCGCATTTGGCGAGGTCAGGCGAAGGGGGCATTTATGGTCGTGGGGTCTTTGATTTTAGCGCAGGGACTTTTGGAGATGCGTGTTTGTGTTGGAAGGTGTGTGTGTGTGTGTGTGTCTGTGAGTGTGTGTGTGTGTGTGTGTGTGTTTGCCTGCAGCATCAGCTACAAATGACAAGCTTGTGTTGTGCTGCTTTCTCCTGGGTTTGCGCAAATGTTTCCGTCCCCCCCTTTTGCTACGGTGGTGTCACTTCTGCGTCTGTTTGTCACTCACGAGGCCTGCCGCCTCTTGAGCATCTATTGTGCGTAAATTGTGCTACTGTCCGTGGACACCAAATGGACACCAGATTTAACACAGTCGCCTAAGCAGAAAATTCAGAAAATTCTCGCGCTAATGTATGACAGAATGGCCCATGTGAATAATTCCTGGTTCACCCGGAGCTTATTATGCATTTTGTCTTGGCTGTGTTTCTGTGATTATAAAGTGTTGCTATGGCCTATAGCTTTTAATGAGATACTGTGTGTGTGTGTGTGTGTGTGTGTGTGTGTGTGTGTGTGTGTGTGTGTGTGTGTGTGTGTGTGTGTTTTGTCGGCCAGGTGCAAACAGGCTATGGAGACTGCGGTGGGAATATGAATAATACGGCGCTCAATTTGAGAGAGGGTTGCAGGGGGAGGAGGTATGGGTGAAAAAGAAAAATTAAAAGAACAGGGGGGAGCACTGGTTAATGGATACTCTCTCGGTTGCTCTCCAAAACAATTTACCTCGAAAACAAACGATCTGCGAGGTTTTCCAAATGAACTGCGAACGATTGCCGGTCGCCGTGCGCGCTCAGGCCTCCGGTATCTGCTGAGCCGACAGTAGCGGCCTTAGGAAGCGCACTCACTCCTGTTTGACCCCTTCAGAAATCAATCTAGCCCGGGATTAAAAATAAAGGGGCAGCGGTTCTGGTGGAGGGACTCCGGCCTCTCAGGGGGATGCAGGCCATGGCGTGATGCGATGCGTGGAGAAGTAAGAGAAACAAATGAGAGAAATATAAGCGGCGGGTATCGAAGTAAAGGCAGAGAGAGGTGGAGGAGGGAAGAAAAATCGATGGTCATGCAGGGCAGCGGAATGGCCAAGCTGTGGCCACAGAGGGTTCAACTAGGGGACACGTTTTTCTGACCGATGAGGTCCACTGGCTCTGAAGCCAGAGGCTGACCCGTGGTTATCCCCCCCCCCCCCCGCACACTACACCCCTACCCCCACCACTCCAGGTCCCCCTTGACCTCGCAATGCTGCTGGTCCCTCCACTCCCTCGGACATTCCCAGACCTCCGGAGCCCCCGGGCCCCTTAGTCATAACAGGCCGAGTTCAGGGCACTGTACCCCGGGGGCACGGCGGCCATATCTGCATCCCACACCCAGACAGACAGACAAGTAAGCTAACCACCTGGGCAGGGGTCAGCGACAGGCCACTGCTGACGCTCAGTTAAATTAAGGTTTTTTTCGAGACAAATTCCCACTCGTAATTTTCTGGAAAATATTGCACAGCTTAACATAATGACATTCATATTATTTGCCCTTTTACTTGACCAGGATACTGTTTTTGCAAATTTTGCAAAGCAGCTGTCTTAAGTTTTGAAGCAGAGTTTTTCAGATGTAGTCTTCTGTCTGGAAAGCCTTGAGCACTTTAATACACGGTGCTGTGAGTTATTCTAACTGTATGATTTGGAATGAACGGGTCAGCCAGGCCTGCAAGGCTGGAACAGAGAGAATGTGCAGCCTGATGCTGGACAGTATTTAGACAGACTGGGACCTCAGTGTAAACAGAGCCTGCCCCTCCTGATTGCCTTGCTGAAAAGCTGATGAGCAGCCCGTTTTAACTTCCAGGCTAGTTGCAGCCATGTTTGCATGCTGTATTCAGAATTTTATACTGTGTTTGGTCAAATTCAGGACATGGTACTCGTTTTGAAAAGCTAATTCACAGTAGCCAATAAATGGAAATCAATAGAATAGAATGTTGATATTTTTACTGTAAAACTGATTGTCAGCAATTCAGTGAACTGCAGCCACTGTTATTCATTGGGTTGATGGCTGCTGGTCATTTTCCAGCCTGGTAATCTGACCTGCAGCTGGGAGGAGTGCTGTGTGTGTGTGTGTGTGTGTGTGTGTGTGTGTTGGGGAGTACTGATTAATCACAGAGACAATGGCATATGGGGAAAATGCTACTGGTCAGTTTGGTTCCAACATGCCCTCATTGCCAATACATATTTCCATTTCAATTTTACATTTCATCAGGATCTCATAAGACATGCAACATATAATAACATTGCCTATGCAATCTCTAGCACCTTGCAAGACCCACTGATGGCTCTATGTTTATGCTCACTTGTTGTGCAGTGAAGCTCTGTAGAGAGCCAAAACACTTCTATTTCATTAGGCATCCAAAGAGACCAGACTGAATATTGGAGGATCTCTATAAAACATTCATTTTCAGACGTTGATGCGCTTCTCTTATCTGGTGCAAGCAAGATGTGGTTCAATGTTGCTTTTAGGTCTTTTCAGAGGGACTCGTGACTATACATGGGATCACACCTTTGACTTGTTGTTACCCTGACCATCTTCTTAAACTGCCGTCCTTATATTTGACATATTATAGTTGTACTAACATACTAAAGTTGACCATGTTGCATCTTTTGTAAGCTTGACTTGGTGCTCTCACACTTGTTGCCAAAGGAACTTTGTTCAACTGTAATACAGAAGGAAGAGCTGCATCAGATATGTGGTATAGGAATTCTATCACCAGGGCATCACCAAGCAGATAGATTATTTCACATTTAAACGTTACACAGACACCCCCTAACAGCTCGACGTCACCCTCAGCTGGATGTTTGTCCTTTGGACTATTGATGATCATTTCTACAACATTGTTACCTAGAGAAGAGCAAATGAGATGCTACTGTGCTTCAGAATAATCATTTACCAAGAGCAAATGAGCTGAAAGGTCAGAGGTCACAGCACCTTTCAGACTGGTAGAAAGGTTTTGCATAAATATGATACCTGACTATCAGTACACATCCAAAAAAGAATAATTTTGATATCTTAAGTGGCTGAGTATGTTTTTTTTGTTTAGTTTTTTCATTTAATATAAGCTAAAATGTATCAAATTGCATCATTGTATAGTCTCAAGACTAAAAGTCTTAAATAAAAAATTACATTTAGACATACATTTATCTAAAGTATGTTTCAAATCAGCCTATATTTGATCAAGCAGTGAATAAATAAGATTAAGAAATTCACCAGCCCTTTGGTGCCAACGTTCGGTACTCACCAATGTTCG
>NC_050174.1:19643010-19728010 GCF_008315115.2 Sander lucioperca
AGGATTTATGTAGCCTAGGCTATCCTACCGTCCTATCACTGACTAAATAATACACATAGCCTTACATTAGTATCGATTAAGAAGTCATACCAACATCAGTGTTTAACCCTTATATTTAGTTTCCTTAATTTTAAAGTGATCCTGCAGTTTGGCAATCTGTGATGCTGCATTTAGTGAATGGAGACAAGCAAGCCTACAGTGTGATAACTCTACCATTGTTACAGCAGCGCTCATATCCGTTACATGTGAGTGATAAATAGGCTTCTGTGGCCTGTATGACTAATGACGGAGCATTAGGCATGTACAAGCGTATTGATACTAACGTATTAAACAACCCCCATACCTTTTACTTATCAATATCCTAATGACAAAGACGCACTGACTGCTTTTATATTATATAGTCTATAATAGCATCACGTGGCCAGCAAATCTGAACGGAGATTAGAATTTGAATTTGGCAAATCCAGCCTCTCACATTTGTCCACACAAACATTTCAGAAGCAACAAGAAAAAACACTGCCACTCAGGACGAGCCAATTCATTTTGACCATTACTTAACGTTCCCTTGCTATTTATCCCCTGATAATTCCGATTGATAATAAACTTTCAATATATTAAAGATAATAAAAAGGAGGAAAAGGGAAATGCTATGACCTGCAATATTGCTACTTAGGCTATCAGGTATGCCCATCTTGCCATATATTCAAAATGTGTAGATATCTCTGTACACTGTGGAGATATGTAGCCGCTATGCTTTATAGGCAGCATTAAATAGCACGTCAGTTAAGTCTGCAGTCTGTATCAGCAGTAATCTAGGGCATATCTGTTTGTAAAGGCAAACACTCCCAAAAGCATGTGGCTTAATTGTGTTAGGATATTCCTATAGTTCTACTGCCGGCTGTAACCTGGCACAGAAAATCATTCAATTCAAAGACCAACATAAGTGGAATTGTACAAAATGTAAACATATAAAGTGTATTTAATACATGCTGTAGCTCAGCAGGCTCACTCCCAGACGTTCTAAAGTTAACAATGAGACATTTCGAACATTGTTCAAAAGTCATTGATACTGTGTGACAACACAACAGTCACAGCGGCTGCATACTGGCGGCTTTCAGATAGGATTCCATTATCAACTATGGATCCTGTTCCCTTCATAATAATAACAAATTGTAATTAGCGCGTTCACAGATGCATTAACAATGGTTCAAATGTTATCGGTTATTGGTTGTGATTGATTTTTGATTAACATTCGGGCTAATAAGAATAGAGCAGCAATTGTAAGGTAGAGGGGTTATGCGGTTCCACCGGCCAGGTCACACGGCTCGTGAGACCGGGCGGGGATTTGTCTCTGGTGCAATCCCATAACCGGGAAAGACCTCACGTCTCGCGCAGGAGAATATATTTCAAAATATGCTTGTGCGCGTGCTGCCGTTTGGAGACAGATTTACGAGCCGCAGTAAAAGGCGAGATGTCGGGGCTTGGTACATCAATCTCTCTCTCTCTGTCTCTCTTAGCCTACTGTCTCTGCTGTCTGCTCTCTCGGATCACTCTATGCATAATAATAATAATAATAATAATAATAATAATAATAATAATAATAATAATAATAATAATAATAATAATAAAAATAAAAATAAAATTAACAAGAAATAGCCCATCTTGTCTCTTGCAACCACTTCAGCAGGTCTTGGACACTTTACGGCCATTCTACATTTGAACAAAGAGACATTTTCGGTTTCTCTCTTTTTCTTCAAAGCCTGGTTAATCATTAACGAGGAGGAAGAATCTACCTGTCGTAATCCATCACGGACCAAGACACCCAAAATCTCAAAGAATTCCAACATCACTTCAATTATCGGCTTTTAGTATTATTCTGTCTCACCAATACATGTTAAAATAATATTTTAATAAGCCGTAAGCCATGACTTCATGCCGATTTGAATCACACATTCTTTGCAAGTTTGATTGTAATTTCCTTTAAATAAGCTGTATGAATTCTTAAATTTAGGCTACTTTCAAGAATATACCTGACTTTTTTTTTTTTAAATATGAAACTATAAAAATAAGAGCTATTTGTCTTTAGAAAAATAACCAAGTCCATCATTTTAAGACATTCCTTTGTGTTTTCTGTTGTCACGTGCATGGCAGCATATGAATGATTGCAATGGTTAAGCTACAGCACTACTGAAAGTATCTCCTTGACCCGCAGCCATCATAATTCGGATGTTTAGGCTATTGGAATGGTTCTGTGTGTGTAACAGCTTTGCATGCGGCTGTGCCAGGTTTACAGAGCTGATTCGCATTGCTGTTGTCAGGCCGGCCCAGGTCTCTGCTGCTACTTATCGTAGCTGTTGTTTCACACTGTGATTGCTATAATTTATGGCCGTCATTATAGACGCCATCATCACCACCGCAAATGTTTGATTTCAATCTTGCTGTGGGTAACATATCAAGGAACCGCCGGAATACAAGTTTAAAGGACTCTGCATGTGCGTTTTAGGGCATCAAAAGCGACTAACAAATAAATTGCCACCCATCTGTCTTACTTATAATATGTTTACTACATGTGTTTCCTTCTTGCTATTGTATGCCTTAGTCATGTTGTAGATTAGATATATATATATTTTTAGAATTGTGTTTTGGCTCTGCTCTCACCACCAAGTAGTTCTGGCTAATTGCATTTGATATTACACATATTTGTCTCTTCTCTGCTCTCACAATTGTTTAAAAATTCCTGATGAAGACAGTAGCACTTGACTGTGTGGAGCTGCTTTTATATGTTTAGCACCCAGCTACCTGAAGGCTGAGAGCAGCTCGCTGCGCTGCTGCGGCGGACAGTGATTTAGAAAGGCTCGGTGTCTTCAGGCTGCTGCGGACCATTGTCTGACCTTGAAGTCTTTCTTGTTAGCTGCATAGCAGCGAGGTTAGCATGTTAGCATCCTGGCCTCAACACTTTTTTTTTTTTTTTTTAAGACGCTCGAGCTCCTATTGTTCCGCAATAGAGGCGGCTCTAGAACCGGGAGACACCACGCCGAAAGGATCCCAGCGCCCTATTGTTGCTGCCCTGCACGGCCTCGCGACGGGGGTCTGTCTCCGTTGTTTTTTCGCCTGTCTCTCTCTCTCCGCCACTCTCTCCTTCTTTCTTTAGTACACTACTTATCTCCTCTCTATATATCTTTGTCTCCCTTTCTTTCTGCAACAGCTCTCTTCTCTGCTCGGCACAGTCCGGCGTGCTACCTGTCCGTTACTCTTTCTTCTAAATAGCCTAAATGTCTCTTCATTATATTTTTTTATTTTTTATTTTTTTTTACGAATTACAGCGCGCGCGGTATAGCCACCCCACCAAGGAAACGTGTTAATGGGATAAAATAATATACGCGTTTCAACAATTAAGTCCAAATCAAATATTAAATTCAGATTTAAGTTTTCACACAGATGTGGAAGAATAATGGGGTCTGGTCTGTTTTAGGGATTAGACTTTTTTTTTTTCTCTTAGATTTACGACGTGTGTTTAGGCTACATTTTGATGTGGAACATGCATTTGTGATTATACAAACAAACAGTTGGGCGTAGCTTTGTCTAAACTATCACAGTTAGTCTCTGTGGCTGTTAAATATTTAGTTGAGCTCCGGGATGCGCTAACATGACACCACAGAGGAGGAACACTCTCAGATAAAAATGTGCTGGCGCTTTGCTCATGTCATCATCGAATATTTCCAAATGCTGGAAACATTGAAATATAAGACAGGACAATATAAGGAATCCCCCTTGTTCAGCCGACAAACGGCGAACCGAGAGAGAGATGACAGTGAGGAATAACGAAGAAAGAGCCTGAGACGTGCAGTCATTTTTTTTTTTAAAACGAACATAGTCGGTGACAATCATCTTTTATCGGCCTCTCTGTGCGTCTGTGAGGCCTACCTCTGCTTTACCTTATACTTTTTAGCACACACACCACTCATTGCCTCCCTCTGGAAATGCTAAAGGGTGAACAGAAGTAGTTTTATTTTTTTTTTTTATTTTTAAGTCAGAGTCCTTCATCACACAACACTCCTGCATGCACTGGTCCGGATGGGTCCCACGAACTAAGAGGCGCACGGATACCCCCTATCACCCCATCACCCCCCACCCCCGCCCCGACCAATGCACCACGTGATTCATTAAATAATAATGCAGAGGTTGCAGAATAGATAGAAAGTATGTGTGTTCGTCAGGAATATAACGGTAATACGTGGTGCTGCTTCAGTGTGTGTCTGTATGTGTGTGTGTGTGTGTGTGTGTGTGTGTGTGTGTGTGTGTGTGTGTGTCTGTCTGACGTCGAAAATCCAACTGTCCTTTCAAAAAAAAACTACAAGCCCCCCCTATAGCAGTGGAGAGAGGGGGAGAGAGAGAAAAAAAAGAGAGAGAGGGGGGAGAAGAGGAGACACTAAGAAACGCCAACAGAGAGAGAGAGAGAGGAAGAGAAAAGAGAGAAGGAGGCTGCAATAAAACAAATTTGGACGGGTGTGCGTCTTGCGGGTCGCTGTGGACACCGTGAGTATTGCGGAAGGAAGGTGACTGCATGGGGGGAAACCACAATTCTTCTTCCTCATCTTCTACGCCGCTGCGCCGCCTTCATCCTGCCCGCATCCCTCTCACTGAATCATAGGCTATTTTAACATCGTGGTAAATATGCCCCAGAAATACCCATCTTTCGCCGTGTTTTCTCATCGTGCATGTTGCTGTCGTGTTGTTTACACATCACCCCCACCCATCATCATCAGCCATTGTTTATAGGTTGAAGCGGTGCAGCAAGGCAGCCTGCAAACCGGAGGGAGAGAGAGAGAGAGAGAGAGAGAGGGAGAGAGAGAGGGAGAGAGGGAGAGAGGGAGCAATGCAATGTTAGCCGATGGCTGTTTATATTTTAAGAAGCACTTGGATATTCTTCTCCATCTTTCTCCCATCGCCTCCTGTCTGCCTCTACATCTCTCTCTATATCTGCCTGACTCTCTGTCCATCCCTCTCTCTCCCTCTCTCCCCTCTCTCCCTCTCTCTTCCTTTTTCTCCCAGCCAGCTCTCTTGATTTATAGTGAGGCAGGGTGTCAGCGTGCGGCCGGGGCTGCCATTGTGTGTTTGTGAGGGAGTGCTGTTGTTTACGGTGCTGCCCGCGATAAATCACGTTTTTCCTCCGCTGTGGGAAGACGGTGGGGCAAAAATGACGGTCGATGGACCGGTGATACACCGGAACGAGGAAGAAGGAGAGGAGGAAGAGATCTCGCCACGGCAGCCATGGGCTCCTCTTTCTGATCCGGCTCTGTTTTCACTGCCGCGCTCTCTTTCTCCTCCTCTACATCTGCATGCCCTCTCACACACACACACACACCCTTTTTTTTGTACACTTGATTATTACTTCGGGTGTTGCTCAGTATGACAGTGGCTGGCCGTAGCTCCGGGTTGTGAATTACTGCGGCGACCAATTAACGGGAGATTTGTTTAAATTTGGCACACCGGGCACGCCTCGGCCGCAATGAAATCTCATTTAAAAAAAGGACCTGCCGGCCAGGAAAATCTCATCTATCTAGCCAAGAAGTGTGAGTGAATCCAATAGCTCTGCCAGGGGAGCCAAGCTGAAGCTCTATACGCCGGTTCGAGTTCATGGCTTCTCACGCACGATTAGTAAGGGCCCGGGTTTAGAGTGTAAAAAAGTCATTCAAATGCTCTCTGGGTTGACAGAGGCTATCCAGTAAGAATCAACTTGGCATGGGAATTTTTATAATGACATTATAATGTCAACAAAACTACCCGCATATTGTTGTATAGAGGCATAATGCATCTGCTGCTGATAATTGCACTGAGAGGAGAGCTGAGGTGTCTTTATGGTGTCCAGACTGTACTCTGATTGTGAGTTCATGTTTTTTTTTTAGAAGTTGTCTCCTTCTCTCCATGCAATTTCTTTCAGTGTGTTTTCTTTGGATGCTAGATGGAATGGAGTCGGGCGCCATTATTCATGTCAGCACTCAGTGTTTCTGCCTTTGCTCAAATCCACCGTGAATCAGACCTTCTTCTTCTCTTTAAACGTGGCGAGGAAAATAAGATGCAGGACTGGAGGATTTTGTTTTCTTCTCTCTCCATTTTTGCTCCATGTTTATATTCACTTATATTTCATATCAAATTATGTTGCAGTTCTTGTACACATTCTTCCTATGGCTATGGCAATGCAAACGCAATGGCTCAATGAGACATCATGAATTGGTTGTGAGACCATGTGTAGCCATTCCCATTGCGAGTAGCAAGTGGGGTGAGAAGGGTGCGGGATGAAGTAACGCTGTTCCATCGGCTAACCTCATAACTCACTGTAGTCAGCTTGCATGGTGTTGTTTTGGTGTGAATGCTAATATATGCAAAGTACAAAAAGTACAGGGGGCAGTCTATAATAATAAATAATGCATTTTATTACATACAGAATATGCTTGCAAGACCATTTTTATTGACATTATAATAATAATCGTAATAATCATAACGTTTTGTTGTGTATTGCAGAGTTATGAACAAATGTAGTGATGCATCTCATGCGGCTGGAATATATGGATGGATGGATGGAGAGATGGATGGATGAATGGATGAATGGATGGATGGATGGATGGATGGATGGATGGATGGATGGATGGATGGATGAATGGATGGATGGATGGATGGATGAATGGCTGGATGGATGGATGTGCACCAGGAATCACTTTACAATTACATTTCCCAGGCTGAACTCCCTTCTCCCCCTCTGTGTGTCTCTCCCTCCTCGGCCATCACTACAGTGTAAACCTTAGTGTAACCAAATTAGAGCGTCTCCGCCGGCTTCCCATCCCATGATAATGGCAGTAGCAGCGAGAGGCAGCGTTTCTCAAAATGTGTATTCCTGCTGCCCGCCGCCGTGTCAAAAACAATATCCCGCCTCATTTCTGTGGACGGAGAGAGAGAGAGAGAGAGAGAGAGAGAGAGAGATGGAGGGGGGCGGGGGGTACATTTCTGAACGCCATTCAGAACTGCTGGGCACACACACACACACACACACACACACACACACACACACACACTGTGGTAAAAGTTAAGAGGGAGCCACACTTGGCGTTGAAAATTAGCCAAAGCGCATGTTCCTGCCACTGGTGCATTAAAAGCGTCCCGAGTCACACAGTGAAGGGAACACGGCAGCAGAAGGGGTTGCTTTCTCTTATCTTATCCCAGGCATGTGTCCACTGTTAAGTGTGTTTTGTCTGGCAAGGTAGTTCCAGATCAAACCCAGCTGAAATAGTTCAAATATTTGAAACGGTGTTGAGAAATGATATCGCTCCCTGTCTGACATCCATTATAGCATGCTGCCATCGAAGCTGCAGGAGGGGGATTTCCACTCGTGTGAGGCCTCGCCGCATTCGCAACTCTCCAGCTAAATACAATTGTGCACACACGCCGCTGCCGTGCTATTATTCATAATCCAGATGCGAAAAGGCACGTTCGTTACCTCACTCTGAAAAAGACAGATAGGCGGCGTTAATGTGTTACTGCGCTGTGTCTTCGGTAGTTCATTGTGACGCCACACACATTGGAGGCTGAAATTAATGTTTAAACACCGAAAGCTGCTGCAGGACAATGGCAGCATTCTCAGCTCATTGTGACATCAGGGGAATAAAGGAGGCATCTGGAAATGTTACGGGCCTATATAATAAGACGGGTAGCTTGTGTTGTGTATGTTGATAGCTACATTATTGTAACATTAAGCGTTAACAGTTAAATGGAAGCAACTGTGTGGAATGTTTCGGTGAAGAGTTGGCTATTTAAAGAATAATGGCGCATTCTCGTTTTTTATTTTTTATTTTTTTTTACCGTAACAGCCCGGAGGAAGCTTGTTTTTAATCTCGGCTTAACGGAAGAACAGTCAGCAGTGGATATACTCAGTCCGTTCGAAGGCGAAGGCTAAAACACAAAGCAAATGAGGCTGAGGCGCAGGAAAATTGGCATATCTGTTTGTATCCCCCGTGATTGAGGCATCCTTTTATTGCATATGGTCAAAGACAAGGTCGGTGCAGACCCACGCGTCTGACAGACACGCATGAAGGCCAGCGGACAAGCCTTAACACAAGGCGCATCTTCCCACTCTCTTCTGATAATGGCAGCCATATTGTCGTCTTCTCTGTCTGCAGTGCACCGAGAAAAAAATGTCTTCGATTTAAAAAGAAACTAAGTAATGCTACTGTTTCAACACGCTATGTAAAATTATAATTAAAGGAGACCCATCCATTTAACTGTAATCCCTACAAACGTCGCCCGATTTTAAATCGTTTCCTAAAGAAAAGACATAAGAAGAAAAATAAATAAAATCACTTTGAATTTGAGCGTTCCACAAAATAATTTAACATTCAATAAATAACACAAGTATTACGCAAAGTGAGCAAAAACAGCGCACAGGCGCTTTTTGGCCTATACATCTCCACGTAAACCCGTGTTGACCTGTAGCCTATACAAGGTTTAATTATAGTATGCGAAATGAATTCAAATAGGCTATTTGTTGAAGGAAAAACAAAAAAGTGTTTTGTTGTGTCCACCTTTAAAATGCCCAATATGTAGGCCGAAGCTGTTCTATAAACTTGCCGGAGAATATTTCAGCCACGCGCTGTAAAACGATCCTTTAAACAGCGAAAATAAATCCACCGAACGCAGTCCAGATTTTAGCGGCACTGTAACCATATTCTATATCCGTAAGACCGGTGCTTATTGATCGGATCTAAAACGCCGCGGAGTTAATTTAACTTAAAGGTCGTACTCATAGCCTATAGACTAATAATGGCTTGGGGACAAACCCGTTTATATTTCTCGCTGAAAATACATAACATCATGGGAGAAATAAAAGCAGTTCGGTTGGAGTGGAGCAGAGACTCTTCGACAACAGTCAAACATAAATCAGAGGAGCGCTCGGCCTCATAAATCTGCCGCCGCTGGACGTTAACGAGCGGAAGATTGAAGTGTGGGGAAAATAATGTTAACAAAACACGTTAACGTCTTTAAATCAACCTTAACAAGGAGGGCTTTTTAGGAACGCAATGCCATGATTTAGGTGATTATAACAGAAATAATTGATTTGCTAAATAGCAATGGGAGTTTATTAATATTATAATATATATAAATATTATTATTAATATTGTTTAACCTAGTGCCTAAATTGCCTTATCTTTTAGAGGCTGCAGATGTCCAGTCTCGTGCTCCAAAGCGCCAGGTACTTCCGGGGCTTTTCCTCGCGCGGAGATGATTACCCGTTCGAAAATAAATCAATAAGAAGCCCAGCTCTGATTTATAATCGGCTGCGTGAGGGCAGTGATTCAAAGCACGTGAAAAATGAGCGGCTGAAACCGTATCCAGAGCCCGCGAGCTGCGTTTTTTTTTCTCCTTTAACCGGGCCGGAGAGCAGCATGCACGAGAGCGATAAGAGAGACCGAGCTGCTAAGCCGGAAATGTTTCCACGAGGAGGGAACCAGGCACGAGTGTTTTTCCCCTCTCAGTTGTCTTTCTTTTATCACAGCGGCTACAAACCAAAAATAACGACTTCGCCTTCGTGTAATTGAACTTATCTCGCTCTCTTACTTCGTCCTCTTCCTCGCTTTGTCTCTCTCACTCTCTCATTGTGTGTGTGTGTGTGTGTGTGTGTGTGTGTGTGCGTGCGTGTGTGGCAGTAAAGGCTTGTCTATACGCGTGGGAAGATAACACAAATACACACAGAAGAGAGGGAATGGGAGGGAGAGGTAGAGAGATAGAGGTAGAGAGAGCAAAGCCAAGTGCATCTGTTTGAGATGAATTTAATATCTACATTTTTATAACGACCAATACCACCAAGACAGGGCGTTCAAAAAACTTCGCAAACATAGAATTACACCCCATGTCCAAAGTGTCCAAAAAATGTCCCAATATCCTATCTCTATGAAAGGCTCACAAGATGTATTTGGCTATTTTAATTATTTCAGTCAAAGCCGCATATCATATCATATCATATCCCAAATAGATAGTCTTTCTTTCTTTTCAATTGTGCTTCCTCACAATGTGTGTAACATCTGTATAGCCTATAGTTACGTTTGTGGTCGGCGTGGGAATGATTTTGGTTACGAAAGGTCGATTTCATTCAATTCATACATTTTTGAATTTAGATTTATATGAAATTGAAAGTGCAACCTCTTTGGTTTAATTTGCTTTCGTTTAGATGCATGTAAGGTTTTTTGTTTTCGTTTGAATAAACCGGCAATAACATTTCACGGTTGTGCCTGTAATCAGCCCAAATCGGACAGGCATATAGCTTATGCTATGGGCTACTCGCTGAATGTGTAGCTAAATATGCCAACCACGGCGGAAACAGTTCCCTGTGAGGACGCGCGGGTCAAAACCCAGCAGAACGTCTGCTCTTCCTCCCCGCTCTCAACTCTCAACTCTCAACCTCCTTCTCCCTCTTCCTCTCCTCTGATCGCTCTCAGTTTGACGCCATGTAATAACCAACATCTGGCCCAGGATGGACAGCCAGGTCACGCTGAACCGCGCTAACCCCCTGGCGCACCTCCACCAGACTCCCCTATTGGACAGGAACAAGAACAAGAACAAGAACCAGACTCCCTAGGTTCATGCGGCCTGTCCAGCTGTCAGCCCAAAGCCATGGTTCGGGAACACTTCACGGTATCAATCCACCTTAACCCGCGCCAGCAAAGCCGGGACGAAGGAACAAGCCAGAGGTCGGAGCAGGGTTAAGGGACCAGGACCAGCGTATCTGGAATTGTCTTCAGTGTTCCGCAGATAATCAGTGAAGCAATTAAAATGCGCACGAAGAGAACGTTTTATTATTTCATAAGATAGGAGAGTTTGTTTCCCAAGGGCTACAGGTTAGCAAGGAGGGCTAGCGGCAACTCTAGGTAGCAGAACAACAACAAAACAACAACAGTGTGTGTGTTTTAGTGGGCTAGGGCTTGACCCAAAAGATAGCAGCCGTCAGGGAGGAAGGAGGGCACGTGAAGAAGAAGGGACTGGAGGACTCTGCTCCTCTCTTTTGGCGAACTGAGAGAGAAGGGATAAAGAAGAGGGAATAAATAGGTTGATAGGTAGAGGCAGAGGACGGCGCATACGGCGTCACCCTCAATCCAGGAAAGCTCTGGCAGAGGAAAACGGCTCGCCCAACATACTGTGTGCCCATCGGAGCTCGCGCTGGACCCCAACGTTCGCTCTCGTGCCGGTGGACAAAGATAAGTCTTTAGGAAAAAGAAAAAGCGCGAGCCCTAACCGTGGTGCTGGCCAGGCACGTACCGGCCTGTTACACAGGGAATTTTGAAGCACTGGCGAAAGGGGGGGTGAGCGCGCGCACGCGGTGTGTTTTTTAGGGTAAAGTAGCACCGCGAGCCCCAGACCGAGCAGTCCCCGACAGCTTGTGAGCTTTGATTGTTGGAGATTTATGACTTTAGAGGCGTTCTAATGGACACACCATTATATCAGCAAGCAACAGTGCGGGTTAAACGCCGGGCTTAACTGCCATACATGTTGTTTTAGTGCCATTTTGGACTCGAGTAGCCTACACGTTATAAAAAAGTCAAACCGTCTGGCTGCTCTTAATTACGCACAGACAGTCAGTGAAAAGTAGCCTACGTCCAAAGGTTTTTGCAAGAAGGGATTCTCTGGTCTCCTTTACTTCCATCCGGTGTCTCCGTCCGTGTCCAAAAACAGACTGCATCCAGGGAAAAGCACAACAGCCGGAGG
The DNA here is from genome assembly GCF_008315115.2 of Sander lucioperca. NCBI lineage: Eukaryota > Metazoa > Chordata > Actinopteri > Perciformes > Percidae > Sander > Sander lucioperca. The sequence goes on from NC_050174.1 coordinate 19,654,759, forward strand.
ACAGGCACGCCGAGAGAGAGCAGGTAAGGTCTGCCGGGATGCTTCTCGCTCAGTGTCCCGGTGTGTGTTCCCGAGGCGTCCCCATTCCACGCGCTCCGCCACTCGACATGTCATTAATTATCTGTTGTGTGACCGTGGTCTCTCTCGAACTCGCAGAGGCATCCGCGGGGTGTGCCCCCGTGCAAGCTAGCCAAAAGCTTATTTTCTGTGTGTGTGTGTGTGTGTGTGTGTGTGTGCGCGCGAGCGCGCCTGAAGGCAGCTAAAGACAGATGCCTCAGAAAAGGTAACAGAAAAGGGTCGCCATGCTCTCTCTCTTTCTCTCTCTCTCTCTCTCTCTCTCTCTCTCTCTCTCTCTCTCTCTCTCTCTCCATTGTAAAAAAAGAAGTTTCCTTGCAGTGTGGACATGGAGGTGTGTGTCTGGTAAGTGCGTGTGCGCGTGACACAGTGAGAATGAGTCGTAGTGAATAGGGACCTCACGGCTAGGTGTAAAGAAAGAAGATGCATGTAAGCCACGCTGTGATTTATGATAGTGTGAAAAGATTGCTTACTCAAGAAGTCGTCCCCCCCCCCTTCTCGCTCTCTTTCTTCCCCTCTCTACTATCCACAAATTGTCATGCCCCCCCCCCACCCCCCCTCCAACAAACAACACATTCCACAAATGGTCTTATAAACAGATTAACAGATTTTTTTACTCAGATCTAAGCAAACACAGGCAAACTCGTTATAAATAAATGTATAATTACAAGTGCTATTATTTCAGTTTAAATGATTACAAACTGAAGGTTTTTTTTTTCTCCAAAATTGCCCTAATTCACCCTTATTCCAACTAATGTGTTGGGTTTCTCATTATTATTCCAGCCAGATGTAGCGTTAGGTCCATTTAATTGGAGAGGGATATGAAACCAACAGCAATATGGGAATCTAATCAAATTCCACATGGAGGTATTTATGTCCATACCAATATGAACACTAAATGCACACAAATGTGATTTTACCTATGAGTCGTCAGGTCTTACTTCTCTTGATTCCTTTGTTGTGAGCGGACACGATTTCAGCTTTTGAAAACTACTTAGCCCAATTGATTTGTTTAGTCTTTTCTTTACGTGCTGAAATATACTGTTTTCAGCTTAAGCAAGGTTATATTTTTCTCTCTATAGATATGGTCCAACACAGTATACCCACAGAACCGTTTTAGCAGTGAGTATTGTATTGTATCAGCACAGGAAAAATAGCATCAGCCAAAGAAAGTGCAACTGTTATGGCCTTCACATTAAACATATACAAGGTCAAATAATACAGCATTAGGCCTCACAATCAATGAGTTGACTGATTCCATTTGAAGGCTATAACGCGACGTAATGCGTTGCATCCAAATCTGATATTAAATATAGGCCTAAATATAAGTTATTGTCTGTTATCCATTTGTGTTCCATGTGACCAGATGTTGATCTCCATGCAGGGCTGGTTTTTAGAAATACTGAGGCCATGAATCCCGGCTAAAGCTTTCACAGATAAGAAATGTTTATATGGTTTCTGGTGTGGTGGGAAACATAAATAACCCGTAGCCTTCAGTATGTTATACATCATCATCTTCAGACGTGTCTAAAAAAGAGACCAAAGCTCTCATTTTGTAACGGCTCATATAAAGATTTCAATGTCCATTGTATTGTATTAATCAGTGTGTGACATATGTGACTTTATTTAATCTACCACATCCAACACAAATGTGAATAAATCCTAATTCAATATTCATTGTAAATTTCAACTAAAGTTTTAAATAGGTAGGCTCCAAATTCTAACTCTTTATCAGTGGTTCTCAACCTGTGGATGGGAAACCCCAAGATTAATCTAAGGGCACACAAGATGACAGGGTCAAGAAAGAAAAACGACATATTTCTCTAACACGCAAATTAGTTTTCTGGACATCTAAAACTCATTCAAATGAAATAATCTATTTGAGCACAAGATATGTCTGTACTTTAGGGGGTCACAAGCCAAAAAGGGTTGGGAACAACAGCTCTATATGTACGTCATATCAAGTAAAAGCCGGACAGCTCCTTTGGATGCTTGCTTGCCCTCGGTGGTTTTTACTCACTTCCGGGCAGAGAGACTTTAAAGCCATAAAAAAACCCACAGCAACTCCAACACAGCTGTGATTTAATTGATTTTTTCATACATCACTGACAAACTATGGGAAAACACCGATCAAAGTAAAATAGTGGCGGCAAGCACGCCTAACATTGTCGCAGTGTATAAAGGCTGACAGGTCTGGCCCAGATCCATACAGCCGCTTTTTCCTGCTGTAACAGGTTTAATAGCAGGCCTATCTGCTGCTGAGCCAAGTGGCCTGATTATATTACAATCAGTGGCTTCTTTTTCTGATCCACATGTCATAAGAGAAGCATGTTGTTAGGAAATGGATCCAGGCCTGGTGTACTGGTGCAGGCTGTTCAACACTCAGAGCGTAATGAGGCCTCAAAGCTATATAATAACAACTTAGGAAAATCAATTTTTAAGGCAATGCCAAACCACAAATTACTACAGATATCACTGAGTGCTAGTGTCCTGGATGGACTGAGACACCAATGCAGGGAGCGATCTTGTTTAACCAACAGGCAGCCACAGCGGCTGTATGTCCTGAAATTTAACATCCACACAACTGGATACACAACGACAAAACCCCCGAAAAAGATGCTCAGTCATTGGACAAGGTGGCTTCCAGAGGACACCCAAACCAACTTTAAAGCATACACAGAAGCTAGTTGAACTGTGCATAGGGCTGCAGCACAGCATGAGCAATTTGTCACTATTCTTAAACCAATCTGTTTTGAAACATCCTCCTGAAGCTCTTGAGTGCCTTTTTGCTACTTCTTACACAGACATTTTGTTAAATCAACCATCAGCTTTGACATCACAAACCCCAAAAGCAGTTTTAGGTCAGAATATAGTTGTCAGAACAAAACATGCTGACACTGTAAATACAGTTTAACTTTAGTTTACTGTAACATCACAGCTCAGCCAGAAATTAAACTTGCCCTGAACAAACCTTTCCTTTTGTGATTTCTATCTTTACCACTCTGTGTGCTCACACACACACACACACACACACACACACACACACACACACACACACACACACACAATCACATCCACACATCCATCCCTGTTCTTTAATGCCTGACAGACTTGGTGAGCTTGGCACTTTTCATGGCCCAGGAGCAGAAAGGGCAAATTGACCCCCAAACCCCCCTCTCTCTCTCTCTCTCTCTCTCTCTCTCTCTCTCTCTGTCCCTCTCCTGGCGTCAGAGCTTTCTTTGAGTTTGAGGTTAAAGATTAGCATCTCTGATAAAGATTAACTCTCTGTCAAAGGAAGGTGCTGATGGCGAGCGTTTCTGGTTCAGGACTGTTAGTGACACAGGGGCAAGCTCTTCGGGGAGATGTGACCCTGCCTGCAGCAAGAGCAGGGTAGACACTGGGCTATAATGTTGGCTCAATGGGTAAGATAAGGTATAGATAACATAATTTAATGCAACATTTATGTTGCAAGTTTTGGGTAACTGATTTTGTTTAAAGTTGTTGTTTATGATTAATAGACATAAATAGAGTTTTTTTATTTGAGTAACGTTAGATTTTTTGCTAATTACTAATTCCAAAGAGGAAGAAGCCAGCTCACAAGCCACCCTCAGTCTACCTCCTAGACTTCAATAACTTGTTGAAGTCTAAGCTCAGCTCTGATTCTTGGTAAATGTGTGCAGGATCCCTGCAAACTATTCTAAAACCATGCATTGGGAACTGAATTTGTCAACTTCAGCAGAAGCCTGTGGCCCAAACAGGATTCAAATACGTCTTTTGTACACTGGATGTGCGTAATGCCTCAGTTATGTGTCTACAGCCAGGAGCCACATAGTTAATAAGGAGAAGATTTGTTCAGATTTCACAGGCGGAATGAAAAGCACATGTTCACCAAAATAAGAGGATGATGTCAATGTCATTTCCTCTATCATGATTCAGTCCACACCCTGGTGTACTACACATGTAAAGCATTTAGATGTAACTGAGAAATGTCAGTCTTTAGAAACATGGCTGTAAACAACCATAAAGGTTATATAATTTAGACTGGTTGTGTAAATGAAGAGCCTACAATGTGTACTCCGAGTGCTTCTCATGAGTTCATACCACAAACCTTTACAATGAAATGCCAGTAAAGAATGATAAATATAGGATTTTGTCGTGGCGGTTGATAAACAAAGTTACTAATTGTCAGTGCATAGAAGTTGTTAGATTATAAGCTCGGGTTTTTTATTTCTGTTGCATTGGATTGATTTGATTTGTACAAGCGTAATAAGTGATAACTGAGTAACTGTGCAACAAACTGAAAAGCCCTTTACCCCTCTGAGACCCACACTTTAATTAAACAAACTGGAAGCAGAGGAATATGTATGGTGCGCCTCTCAGTTTCTCTCAGTAGTGCATACTTGCTCTCTGAAAAACGGTGTTGAAACTTGTGTGTCATTGGCGGAGCAGGAGGGGAGGGAGATGAAATGTGTTGCAGTATAGGTTTGTCGTCGCTTGCCCATTTGGTGTGGCGTTGGTGATGCTGCTGCATGGCCGTTCAACCTCATTACACTTCAAGAAAGGCTTCAAATGGACTTGTTGAAAAATGTATAAACGGATATTGACTGATCCTTGGGGAAGCAAATAGTGATGGCAATGGGTGCTCTGGTGGCCCCGAAATGTCAACATTTCTAGACAGACACTGAAGTAAGCAAAAGTGGTGGAGAGGCAGCACATGTGCTTGTTTGAAGACAAGTTGTTTTTCGACCTTTCAGTGTGAAAATAATGTTTCAATATTTGCTGTTTGTTAAGTGTTTATATAGGCCAAAGTAGTAATGTACTAGCAGAGTAAAAATCTGCAGGGGAAAAGAAAACTGTTGTTGTTGACTGTGAAGTTACCACCTGAGGTGTAACAACAAAAAAAGGGAACCTGCACGTGTCTAAACAGCCCATGTGTTCTAAATTGACTTGATTCTTACGCGGCTTTTCTTTTCTTTTTTTTGCCATTTAAGTGAGACCAAAACAGGGAGTTCAGCTTCTGGGAAAAGAAACGTGCTATCTTAAACATACGGCGATTCTAAGATCATTTGAGCAAAATGTGAAGGGCCATGAAGCTCACTGATGATGCAGTAAATTATGTCAAATCCAGAAATTGGACACACATGGGGGGATGTGTCCAACCGATTATGAAGTTGCTGCCACTGACGCCACTGCAACTTCAGAGGTTCAGCAGTCTAATAATAGTTCTCGGTTAAATAAGGCTGAACACATTCAAAAAGATTTACCATCCACAAAGTTGGCCTACAGTTTTGTCTGCATTTGAACATGGCCCATGTTCTCCTGATTAAAATAGACTAAAACTCTAAAGTCAAACTGAAAAAAAATGTTTAATCATTGCAGAAACAACCTTGATAAGCACCAATTATTGCATGCAAACATATTCTGGATGATAACTGTACACATAGTATGTATAAGTATTTGTGTTGGACTTGGTAGAGAGATGACTTTATTCTTTGTCCTGTTGTCAGCTGGCTGCAGTTTCACATTAACAGCAACACAACGATTTAGATTGAAAGTTAACATTTCTCTCCTGTGAATCCTGTCTTAGCTCAAAGGTTACAGGTATAAGGACTAAAGCATGAAATAGTGCATGCAAATGGTATTCTGCAGCACTCAGCCAGTGGGTTGATCATTAAAGCACTGAGCTATTGCTCCTCCAGGTCAAAGGTCACTTTTGGAGAGCTGTGTGCCAATATATCACTGTGTGAGTGCTGCTTAGGTGGGGGCTCACAGCTCCTGTGTTATACCAGAATATACTACTATTCGTAGCAGCACTGATAGTATACTGAAAGGTCTGAACTTGGTGTAGATGTGTTATCCTTTGTGTTGCTGTTCTGTTTCAGGCGGTATAAGGTCAAAGAAGTATGAGGACAAAAAAAAGCTCTGCATAAAACTTTTAGATCAAGCTAACACCACAGCTGTTTATCCAGCACATAGACTTTGATAAACATAGTGTGTGTGTGTGTGTGTGTGTGTGTGTGTGTGTGTGTGTGTGTGTGTGTGTATGTGTGTGTGTGTGTGTGTGTGTGTGTGTGTGTGTGTGTGTGTGTGTGTGTGTGTGTGTGTGAGGGCTGAGGCAGAGGCCGGTGACAGCACCACCAGACCAGGCAGAGATAAGAGCAGAGAGTAGTGATAACGTTTGTTCAGGTCATGTGTAACTTGAAAATGGAGCTACAACACCATAAATCCATCCGTTCATCAACATCTATGTGTTGAAGTAGAAATATAGCATCTCAAAAACTCTACATAACCAAGTTCCAGTATCACAAACTTGCTTTATTTGAGTAAATGTACTTTGATACGTTTTTGTTCCATCCATCCATGTCCCATGAGTGTGAACCTGCTGTTCACTCACTTAATATGCATTCTGTTCAATTATGCACCGACACTATTTTGTTGCTTCCACTTACGTTGCCACTGTTTTGCATTTGCTCCATCCTTAATTTCAAACTTTCACTTTATCCATCCTGAGAGAGAGAAAAAAAAACAAACACTCATCTACATTTGTTTTATCCGGAATCCTGATCCAGGAGCACTGATTTCCTCTGAAAGTCCCCCTCTCTCTCCCTCAACCTCCTCTTCCACTCAAAATTTGGCTCATCAGCTGTTCTGGGGCTCTGGAGGCGGCCTCCTCCCTTTGTCTCAACCTACAGGCTAGCTGGCTAAGCTAGTCGGCCCCTGCATCACTTTCTGGGCAACTTTAGACTAGTCCACTACTGCTCCGTAGCTCCAAAATTTCCGACTAACCCGCGGGGCTAAAGGGGGGGACACAGGGAGGGAAAAACCCCGACTGGTGCTGCGATGGGGATGGACGGCAGCCAGAGCTGTGCGTGAGTGCATGGACAGAAACAATAAATAACTTTATAGTAGCCTAGTAGGAGTAGTGGTGGTGGAGGTGGTGATGGTGGTGTAGGCTGGTACGGGGAGGTCGGGGGATCCTTGCTTTTGATTTATGTGTTTGGGGGAAGCTGTCAGGAGCAGAAACAGAGGCAGCGCGGGCCAGAGATTTTATTCCAGCACTTTAATAAAATATATCAGCCACTATGCAACAACACGGACAGCGCTTTTCATCCTGCGGTCGTGGATGCTATTATACAATTATACAATTCACCTTTAAACAATGTTTAGCACCGCATGCAGCAGTGGATGGATGGATGGATGGATGGATGGATGGATATCTGTCCGGCCGGGATGCGTTCTCCTGCTCTGGGTGCTCAGACCCACATGAGGATAACCGGGCAATAAGCACGGAATTTTGTCCGGGATTAGTGTTTTCTCTTTGAATCATGCTGAAAGTTATTCATGGCCTGCATGGACGCAGAGCCGCTGGGAAACAGCTGTACACCTTATGGGGCAGTTTCTCTTTTTCGCTTGCTTCCAATTTTCTTCTCCCTTGTCGGCGTTTGGTGTTTGGCAACATTTTGGACGTTTTTAAAAGTTCCGTTATGGATGTGTTCAGTAGCCTATTAATGCAGAGAGTATCAACTTGAAGGTTTTTACACTTGGCTTTGAATTATATTCATAATTTCCATTGGAATTATTTGGAATCAGGATATAGACGCACCCCGTGCATGTCGTTCAATTGTAATTCTTTTTTTTTAATTTGAGATATTGACTGTATTTTTGTCAAACCTGTTTATGGCGTTACTGCACCGATTCATGTGCTGACGTTTTCACAACAGGTTGCAGCTATTAGGCTATTTCTATAATTAAGGTGTAAGTAAACAGCCTATTTATTGTTTTAATTAAGCTCCTACTTTAATTTGCCGTTTTTTAAGAGAGTAATGCTGTTTAACTTTTATTAGGCCTAAAAGTCATGAGCTGACATTTTGTGTCAAATAATTCATGGATTAGAACATTTTCGATTATTTCTATCTCTCCATTCCGTCTTTTAGCTGCATTACTGATCCGAGTGCCATTTTTCCTCGTTTAATGGTAAAGACTTTCCCGACAGCAGGCAACCCAGATCGGATATTTCCACCGTTTTTAAAACGCAGGGAAAACATAGTGATTATGAAAGCATATGTTATATGATACCCGAATCAATAACATGTCAAATTACTCCCAGGCAGCCTTCATTCCTCTCTCTCTCTGCTCTTATTGCCTTTATTCCGGGATTTCACCGGGTATAATTTAAGGTCAGGCTACCTGTCAGCGGCTGCTCCTGTCCCAGCCGTTCGATTACACTACAAGAGCTCTGTGCTCTGTATCGGATTTTAGAAAGACCTTTTGATTGCATATCTCACCTCCCGTTTTCTCCCCCTTTATCCTGCAGTTCTTAGGAGCTTTCTGGAAGCCGTTTCCTTTAATCACAACACCAGACAATAAGAAGAAATCTTTCGGTGAGTCCTTCTGTTTTACTTTATTTTTTTGTGTGATGCTATGCAATGTGTTAATGATCTTTGAAGTGTGTGCATGTGCAGTGTGATCGCTATTAGAGCGTGGAGAATGTGACAATTTCGTTTAAAACCTTAGGAATTGCACTCTGTCAATTTGTTGCATTCTCTAAATTCAGACTATTCAATCTGGTCAAAACATTGCATATCTTCAACAAAAATAGTGATTATATTATGAGTTTTTTTTTGTTTTTGTTTTTAAATGTAAAAAAGTATTTTAAGACTGCCCGCACCTTAATGCACATAGGCTAATCTCTGCCATGCTACTCCTTTTCATACATTCAGGCCTAGTGTGATCAGTATTATTATTATTAGGCTATTCTTTTTAATATTATACATTATTATGTAGCCTAATTCTACATTTCGACGTCATATTGTTTGGAATTTCCGTTTACAAAAACAGTGCAGACTGCAAACACAATAAGAAATAAACACAAAAGTTATCGCAATTGAATGATGGTAAATGTTTTTTGTTTTTTTTTCACTGATTGACGATTCTCTTCATGGAATTTTTTTTTTTTAAACCCAACTGAATTTCTAGAAAGTGCAGGTCGTGTGTGTGTGTGTGTGTGTGTGTGTGTGTGTGTGTGTGTGTGTGTGTGTAATATCATGTAATGACACGTGCTAATGTAATATAAGCCAGAGGTGTGAAGGGCAGTGTGATGGCCGCGGGTTACAGCCGCAGCAGGAGACATACCGGGGGTCACTTCATCATTTGATAAGACAGTTATTAAAACTGCACTGTAATAATGAGCCTATAATGCTAACACAAGCAGTAATAATTGTAGCCTAATAACAGTAATGAAACTATCACTAACCGCAGCATAAAATGAAGTCACAGTTGTAAAAATGCTTAAAGTGATTTTCATTCAGACCACCTAGAGGAACAAACATTACAAATAAGTATACATTCTACCTAGTGTTGAATATTTTAGCATTGGCATTTACAGCAACACACTGTTTGGACTCAGTAGCCTACAACTGTGTAAAATATGATTTTAAATCCCGTAGTCGGAGGAAATTCCTGTGTGTCATCCTCCGTGGCCTACACGTCTGAAGTCCTGGGGGAGGGAAACAAGAAAGAAAAAAATGGAAAGAGGATTTCCATGGCTCTGCAAGGCAGAGAGTTTCAGTTGTGAAACCCAATATCCGTGACTCAATCCGAAACACGGAGCCGTCGATGCGCGTCTGCCATCCAAGGAAAATAAAGAGCAGGAGCCATCATTTACAAGCACCGGCGTGCTTTTACAAGTCAATACATTCACATGCAATCCGCTCTGCTTATTTCTCCACATGCACGGCTCTTCCCACACTCTTGTTCAGTGGGGAAAAAAGGAACAAAAAAAAATAAAGCTGATTAGTGGCTTGGTTAATGAGTAATGAGGTTTTTTCAGCAGCAGTTAGCAAATCCTTCAGTCCTTACAAAAGATGGTTTGAAGGAAAAGTTGCAGACGGACACATTTCAGGCTCCCACCTTCCACCTACACGGAGCTCATCCTCTCTTTTCAGCAGCCCACAGCAAATGCTATCTGTTTTAAAGTTGGGCTGTTTACACACACACACACACACACACACACACACACACACACACACACACACACACACACACGCACGCTGAAAACGCTAGAAAACTCATAAATCTTACGTAGCCATAAACGACAGGGGTAGCGTTCTGAATAATAAAAATAGAGGGAAGTGGGAGAGAGAGCTCTAGAGACACACATAGTGTTGTAGCAGTGTGTGTGTGTGTGTGTGTGTGTGTGTGTGTGTGTGTGTGGTGTTGGTATGAAAACATAGTAGGCCTAAGACACCTTAATTTCATTTCCATTTTGGTCTCACCTCTCTGTGTCTCTTTCCTTCTGGGGTTTCTTGTCACTCCTGCTTTTTTAGCCTACTTCACCTCTTTTTTGAAATGTTGTTGCACTTTGCTCCTGTCTTCCTCCACTGTGTCAAAGCACAGAGAAGAACACGGACTATCGTGTTCTTCCTTTAAAAAGACCTGGAAGTGGAGAATTTAAGGTTTCCCTTGCAGCCATGCAGCGCCATTATATCTGCATATATCATGGGCTACATTATCTTTTTATCTTTTTTTTACCTTTTGTTGATTTCTTACATTTTTACTGTTTGTATCTTTTATGTCAGTCTCCTTCCTTCCACTATGGCCTCCTTTCTTTTTTTATTTACCATTTTCTGTGCATATGTAGCAGCAGGGGGAGACAAGGTGTTGAAATCCTAACAATACAGACTATATACTGTATATTTCTACAGGGAGTGGTGAGCTGCAGGAGGGGCCCTGTAAACATAGTACTACTAAAATAACATTTTCTGGAAAAGTAGTGAGCGAGAGGGCAAGAAAGAGGGCAACAGCCCTGTTGCCTGTAAAAATGTCACCAACTATTATCAAATTAATTCACCAAATTGGCACAAACAGGTGTTTGATAGGTGATACCTCCCAAAAGAGTAACAGATCTTCAACATATCTTCACTCACTTAACTCATGGATCTGATTAGGTTGTGGCAACTCTTTCAAAGAAATAGCATATGTTTACATTTCCAGTGACTGTCCAACTTGGTGTAAATATATACCAAGTCAGTTGAAATTTTTCATATCAGCCATTAAGAATATATTTGATGTAAGCCTTAACATTTGCCATCCAACAGAGGAATATATAGCCTACTACAGTGAAGGCATATAAGCCTCAACGTGTTGTTACTGTAACACTGTTCAAAGATTAGGTCTACTAATACAGCTCCTGTGCTTCTTTATTTATTAGACTGTGCTATTTTATATTTTGCTTTTGTCACGTGTGAAATTATGAGCCTATTGATTTAGACTGCAAAGTAGTTTGATCTTAGTAGGCTACCTAATTTCTATTTACATGGTTTTGAGTAGCCTATAATCCACAGCCAAACTCAGTGAAAATGAACTGCTAGCCCCTGGAAAGGAAACTTATATATTCAAATTGTCTAAGGCTGTTATCTATGTTCTTCTGATCCTGTTCACCACCCTAAACAACATCATAGCCAACAATAGGCTATAGTTACCCATACATAAGTCTTATGTCTTTAGCATAGCCTACTAATTAGAAATGAAGGAGAAAGACAAAGATGGACTGTCCCATCCAAACAGGAAGCCCATGCTGTTTAAAATCAGAGTTTTTAGGAGGGGGGAGAGAGATAATTGTAAACAACCTGTATTGATATTAGGCTATACAAGTTACTCAAAAGTTTACCTGGTGAAAAAAGCCAGTTGTGGGCTGTAGGCCTATGTTAACATGCATACAATTCCAATTTGAAAGAGTTCATTCTGAGCTAATAGCAAAAGTATAGGCTACTAGGCTACCCTATGTCTGGTTGTAGGACTAACACAAGTGCCTGCGTGTTTCACTTGCAGCCAGTGAAATTAGCATAATTTGTAAGTGACGCTGGGATGTTTGATGGGGGAATCAACGCATCCGCAAGTCAAGCCCCGTTATTTCCTCCGTTACACCCCCGTGAGCGTTGCTGGTACCCGGACTTGTTGTCAACAACATAATGATAATACCTACTGGGTACTACCATCTGAATTATTCTACTCCTCTAGGCCTAGTATAGGCTGTCGTTGCTGCCGCTAGCCGTGTGGAATAAGCCCCAAAACTGTAGCCTTCCAGAGACCGAAGCGAGGCGGGAGCTCAGACCCAGACGGGGCTGGAGAGAGGCAGGAGACCCGGGAAAGACTGAGAGAGGGGAGAAGGAGAAGGGGAATAAAAAAAAAGAAGGGAACTCAACCCCCAGAAATGCGATGGGGTGACATTTTGTGGCGGACCTGTTCCTCAGAAGCGGACTGACTGACTGACTGAGTGGCTGTGTGAGCGACAGAAGCTAAAAAAGAAAGAAATTTGAGGCCATTGTTATCAGCCAGCAGCGGTGCAGGCAGCGCTGGTGCTGGGGCGGAGGGTGGAGGGCGGGTGGGGGGTGGGGGGCGCGAGCAGGCAGCAGGCAGGCTCCCGGTGAGCTTGTTCAGCTCGTGCGCTAGCTTGCCTGCCTGTAGCCTATTAGCCTATACCAAAGCCCGTCCGTTATTTCTGCCCGTGTATCGAGTCCTTCATTGACCGTCTTGAGTCCGCCAGCAGTTCATGCCACACGGTGTCCGGTTCGCCGCCCACGCGCAGCCCGGTCCGCCGCCGCTGCTGCTGTTGGCTCCAGGAGGTGTTGTGGTGGTGGTCGCGAGCAGCACTGCTAGTCTCGAGACAGCCCCGGAGGAGCAGCGGGTTTGCGGAGAGAAGAAGAGGAGGAGGAGGAGGAGAGAAGAACGGACGAGAAAGCGAGCGGATTCGTTATTTATTTATTTAATTATTTATTATTGTTATTGATTACCTAGTGAACGTGCGTGAGGACTAATCTGTGATGCGGTGTTGCTGGGTCCGTGCCGGACTGGACCGGGACCGCCGGTGCTAAAGAAGGTAAGGAGCATCACCGGCAGGCAGGAAGGCCAGCCGGTAATACACGAGCTCAAACAACAAACCCGAAATACAGAGTGTTTGTTCGCTGTGCGGTTTGTGAACGGCGGAGTGGCTGGCTCACTGATTTATGGCCCGTATGACTTCAATCCCGGTTCAAGAAGAGTTCACAATGCTTTAAGCTGCCGTACTACCCGCCACAAGCAGCCCCCCTTCTTCTTTCGGCCTTCCATCTCTGTCCTTTTTGTTTCTGTTCTTTAGGCTCTCATTTCTTATCCTATTCTGTCCATGCCTCTTACTCACTTAAAGCTATTTATTCACAAAGCAGTGGCCGACCATTTTTCTCTTTTAGATGATCTCCCTGATGGATACCTATTTTCTTCCCAACTGGCCTCCGTTTTATTATTATTTTGCTATTAGCCTATCTGACATTTTATTTCACAGTAAAATGTTTTGATGCTGTAATTTTATTCACACATGGGGCTTCACTGTTTGTTCATTTCAGCCTAAATCGGGGCAATGGACATAGCAACAAAAGCTCTGATCTGGCCAATCTTTTATTGTTTATGGGCTCGGCTCCATATAATTGGCCCCTCTCTCTCTCTCTCTCTCTCTCTCTCTCTCTCTCTCTCTCTCTCTCTCTCTCTCTCTCTCTCTCTCTCTCTCTGTCTCTCTCTCTCTCTGTCTGTGTGTGTGTGTGTGTGTGTGTGTGTGTGTGTGTGTGTGTGTGTGTGTGCCCGCGCGCGCGCGCGCGTGTGTGTTTGTGTGCGTGTGTGTCTGTTAATAGGATAAGGAATACGTGGATTATGTTAATGCATTCTCTCTATGTCTCCCTGCCTGCATTGGTCTTCTCATGGCAGGCGCCATTTGTAATTTTATATCCCAGGATAAGGATAAAACACAGACACTGGACACCACTGGCCGACCTCTTCCCTCCCTCTCCATCTCTCTCTCTCTCTCTCTCTCTCTCTCTCTCTCTCTCTCTCTCTCTCTCTCTCTCTCTCTCTCTCTCTGTTGTTTTTGTTTGGGTGGCTGTTTCTCTGTCAGTATAAGTGGATTATTCAGGGAGGCGTCTAGTAAAGTTGGTGATTGTATTAAGCTTTAGCCCTACAAGCAAGGGGCAGAGACATTACGTGTCCCGTTTAATGGCGATACAGCGATATGATTTAATAACATATTCCTCCTACACTAACTGCTACGGTCTCTCTCTCTCTCTCTCTCTCTCTCTCTCTCTCTCTCTCTCTCTCTCTCTCTCTCTCTCTGTCTCTCTCCTTCTCTCTCTCTCTCTCCTTGGGACTATTCCTTGGAGTAAATAATTAGGATTCCAGCTTGTCTCCTAGAAAGATAAATGGCTGACATCTGTGACGTGCTGAGAGCTGGAGTATGGCTGGACTCCCTAATCACAAAAACGAATAATAGCAGGCTAATATATAAAAAACGAAATTATTAGGCTATAGGTTATATTTATATAAATCGGGCAATGTTAACCCATTCTGAAAACATTCGCATCTGAAATATGACTTGTGCAGGCTTATGTGTTGTTTTATGTCGGCAAAAACATCCTTGTTTTCATGGCTTTGATTCTCTCTGATTTTTGCTCTTTTTATTGCTATTTGTTTATTTAGGAAATGTAGCCTATAATCGGTGACTGGTGTTTAAAACAATAATTGTATCCTACTGCAATCTATACCTTACTTTTTAAATTAAAATTAACATTTAGTAGGCTATAGCCATACAAGCAGACAACATCATTTCAGATTTTCTTTCAGGTTTGTTTTCGTAGCTTTTTGCGTAGACCTGATAGGCCAGGCTATCTAACGAAATAACGGTGTGACGTTATCTTCGCACACGCTTTAGCTATTTGTGTGTATTAATGTATTTTTATTTGTTGGGTTTCTATAGTATATAGTAGCTTTAATTTTATAACAGTATTAAATAGACTTGATGGCTGTCTGTGTGGGCCGGTGTTCTGATATTAACCCAGAGAGTTAATGATTGGTAGCATAACGTTGACTGGCTGAGCCTCAGTAGTTAGCTTTAGCGCTAGCCCCCGCAGGCTCAGTTAGGTGTCAGATGGCAGAGCCAGCAGAGCCGCTTCTTCCCGTTAAACATTTTATCTCCAGAGGAGAAATGAATGCCAGGTGCTCTCTCGCGCCTGACAACTCGGCCTCTCGCGGCCAGAGGCCCACCCCAGCGCTGAGCGCGAGATAGGGAGCCTATGGGGGCTCACACTGCCGTTTGCTTTTCTTCCTGTTTTTCCCGAGCACTCGACCCTAATGCATCACTGACTCGTGAAGCTTCTTCCGGGCTTTCTTTCTTTACCCTATATATCTATCTATCTATCTATCTAACTATCTATCTGTCTGTCTATATATTTATAAATCTATCTATCTATCTATCTGAAATGACCTTTGGCCTAATTCTAACCCCGATTTTCCATAACCCCCAAAAAAAGACCACTTTCTTCAGCAGAGGAATTTTCACGTCTCATTATGCCAGTTATACGCTTTTCTTTGTTACTCTGAAAAATCTTAATAACGCGCAATAATAGGCCTAGCCTATGTATAACTGCCATGTTTCTTCTGGCCTGTTAAAAAACCTCCTCTGATGCAAGTGTAGCCTGTTATTCAGCAGCAACGATTGTTTCCGGAGATATGAGTGAGGTAACAGCCGAGCAGACGGAATATAGTAAATCATATGTGGAAAGCAGAGGTTGACAGAAATAGGCTACCTACATCAGTCACGAAGGAAAATAGATACAGGCCACTTCACTGCCGCCATTACACAACAAAATGTCACGTTCAGCTCGAATAACAGCAGCCATGGTGGGATAGTGCTTTATTAGAAAAAACATCGTTCTAGGCTTCATGAAAATAACGTAGGCCATCGAATAAGTCGAAAACTACGACATACAGCCATGCTTAAAACAACAGTAAACAGCGATTTTGTTGAATTTTATTCTTAAATTCAAAGGTGAAGCATTGCCTTCAATCTTGAAATAAATGCTGAAAAATTAGAATAATTAGTCAATAACAATAACTACTTATTCTACAAATAGTACCACTATTAATAATATGAGTAGATGGACTAGTATTTTACCACTTAATGATAATAATAATAATAATAATAATAATAATGATAATAATAATAATTATTATTATTATAATTGTAATAATAATACTAATAATTATAATTACAACAATAATAATAATAATAATAATTATAATAAATATTATAATAATAATAATAATAATAACAATAATAATAACGTGTAACATTTATAAGTGTATGTATGTTTTCATGTAGCCTATGTGTGTGTGTGTGTGTGTGTGTGTGTGTGTGTGTGTGTGTGAGAGAGAGAGAGAGAGAGAGAGAGAGAGAGAGAGAGAGAGAGAGAGAGAGAGAGAGAGATGGAACACAGATTGCCCTCCTTGTGCCTCCTCCACTGGAGCATCTACAGGCTGTGCACTGTGCTCATAAGGGAGGGGGAGGGTAAGGGGGGGGGGGGGGGTGAGGAAAGAAAAGCAGTGGTTTCTATTCATGTCATGGCGCCTTTCATGAGAGGAAGATGGATTTATCTCTCTTATTTCTTCATTCTGCCTCTCCTAACCTTTTAGGTCAGATTGCAGCGGACCACTGGAGAGACACCGTCACGTGACCCCCGGTACCAAATGGTCTTCCGGCAGTGGCTCTCAACAAGGACCGGAGCACAAGAAGACGCCGCCACTTCTCTCAGAAATGCAGAAGACAACATACTACGACAACTCCTCTGCGCTTTTTGGTGGCTACTCGTCCTACCAGGTGCAGGGGGCGGCAGCGGCAGCAGCAGCCGCCAACGGCTTTGGGGGCTACGATGCACCGGTCCCAGTGTCCCACCATCAGCCGGCCTTCCAGTCAGCGACCCATCTGGATGTGGATTCGTACCAGCGCTCGGCCTGCTCTTTACAGTCACTGGGCAGTAACAGTGGCCACCAACAGCAGCAGCAGCAGCTAGCCAAGACCAAGGAGCTGAATGGCAGCTGCATGCGGCCCAGTCTGCCGTCTGAGCACCACCCTGGCTCCCAGGTGTCCCCCCCACTGCCCCCCAACCCCAGCAACGGCAATACTGGGGCTCAGCAGCCGGGGGGCAGTGCTGGGGCCTCCTCGGCCTCTAAATCAGGCCCCAATAAGTTGTCTAATTCTTCCTCCTCCACATCGTCCTCCACATCGTCCTCCTCCTCCTCACTGCCCCCCAACCCGACGATGGCCAAGCAGATCTTTCCCTGGATGAAAGAGTGTCGACAGGCGACCAAGCAGAAAAACTGTTCCCCCAGCAACAACTCTGGCAACGGTGTGTTAGTCTACACCTGTCTCTATCCCTCTGTCTGTCTTTTCTTTCATTTGCCCTCCATTGCACCACAGAAACAACATGGCTACTTAGTCCTCCTACACCTCTCTCTTTCTCTCTCTCTCTCTCTCTCTCTCTCTCTCTCTCTCTCTCTCTCTCTCTCTCACACTCCCTTGTTTTCCTTTTTTCTGTTCCTTCTGTCCTCGTTCCTTTTCTTTCTTTCTTCATTTTCCTTCCTCATTAGCGCCTTTTTTCCTATTACCCTGCCTCCTCCTTCCCATCACCACATCCCTCTTTCCTCACCTCTCTTATCAACATCCTCTTTCAAGCCCCAGATCCCCAGAGGATTTAAACGTTTTTTCCAGACTATTATGGCATAACAGGTTTCCACAGTCAGTGGTTCAGACAGGCAACTAGTCAAGCTGGTTATCTGTAGCTAGTGAGTCAGTCTGCTAATATTGCTTTTAAATGAACTTAAGTAGTAGCTGGATCCACTACAGCATTTATACTTCTCCCTGAGGAAGCATGTTAAGATGCTGAAAAGTACGAGCGTAAAATCAAAATCAATTCTGCTTTGCATCTTCACACTGAAGTTATTTGATTGAGTCTTTTGAATGACTAAAGCTCATCAGTAGACTAACTGTCAAATCCCTAAATATGGTAAGCAGTGAATAGTAAAAGAGGTCAAAGGTCAGAGGCATGGCAGCCTGACCAATATCCCCTGTATCACCTAGAGTAGCAATCAAGTTAACAAGTAAAAAGCCAGGGAAATGTATTTATTTTAATGGCAGAATGGAAGAAAATTCATATACTTTTTTTTTATAAGGAACGTTTTATCAGATTTATTCATATATAAATATGGATGTTTGGATCAAGATCTAAACACATCTTGCGCTTTCTTTTTATTTTTTTAGATTATTTTTTAAATAAATTTCTTTATTAGTGACAGCTTAGGCATGGAAGGGGAGACAGAGGGGGAATGACATGCAGGAAAGTGCTGCAGGTCGGAATCAAACCCGCAACATCTGCGTTGAGGACTGAGCTTCTATTTATGGACGCTTGCTCTAGGCCACCCAGGCACCCTTGCGCTTTCTCTTTAAGCTTTTTAAGATGAATTACACTATTATGTCTGTGTGTTAAGTGCAGAGCTGGAGTCAGGAGCTTAGCATTAAGAAGGATCCAGCCAGGCTGCTTTTGTCTGAAGTGAAATAATACACCTACTAACACCTCTAAAGCTCACAAATACCAACCAATTATCACATTTTCTTTTGTGGTTTTAGAGTTACATAATGGAACTATTTCTATATAACTATTTCTTGGCAAACAACAGCCAGGTGTAGAGACTTCCTGGAGGCTTGTCATCGCAACGATGTTGCCAGGTTTGGCTGCATCATGCCTGTACAGAGATCTAAAACCTGTGATCATGGACCGTATCTGGCAACTGGAGCTATAGTCGGAGACACTGCACTAGGGACTGCGCGGATGGATACAGTGGTGTTCATCAAGAAATAGTTCTAAAACCACCTGAAACTGAGGGGAAAAGAATAAGAGACAATCAAACATTTGAGAAAAGGTATCTGGAATAGTGTTGGAATAATGTAATCACAGTAAGGCTGCCCCCTCTAATCTATATGTCGACTAATCAGATGTTTTGGTCTTAGTCGAAGATTTTTGTATGCTTTATCATGCTAAATGACTTATTTCAAAGAAACTTATAAGCACATCTCTGGTGAACACAAGATTTAAAGTGGTGCTTTTGAGTGATTCTTTGTGGTGAAACAGTTTTACAGATCTATCGATTAAATCAACTAATTGATTGGTCGACAACATCATATACGTGTTGTTAATCGACTAAAATGTCATTATTCAAGGACAGCCCTAAATAGCAGGACCAGTTGAGAGGAGAACGGTAGAACAGAGAGAGAGAGAGTGAGAGAGATTTGGTGTTCAGTCAGTATAATATGACCGAAAGAAGTTGGACTGGATAAAGAAGGAATCGATGTTGACTGAGCAGTCAGGGATTCATTACAGTAACATTCGAGTCAGTTATAGGACAGTCTGGCACAAACCAGCAGTCAATAGCCTGCACACCTTACTCTATTCATTTACTTCCTCCTCTTCACCCAGCAACTCCTTTCCTTGCTCTCCACCCTCTGGTGATTACTTGCCTTCCGATTGCTCTCCTTCCTCCCCTCCCTGGCCTCCTCTGTCTCCTCCTCCTCTTCATCTCCTTTTTGCACCTTCTTGGAAAGCCACAGCAAGAAGGAAGACATTAACAGGGTGAATTTAAATGTCATGTACGATAACAGATGAAGAGATTTTCAGAGAGAGGGAGAATGACATGCAGACATTTGAAATGGAAGATATTAACAAATGAGAAAAGAAATACAACAGGATGATGAATTTGAATATCTTCTGCATGTCTGATAACAGGCAAAGAAAACAACCGTCGAGGCAGACAGATATTAGAATTGGTAGTTATAAATGGGAAAAAATATGCTCTGCCATAATGAATATGAGTCTCATATTTGCATTCAAAACACTTTCAATTGACTGGGCAGAGAGTTGAGAGGAGATTAGACTGTTTATTGATGAGAATTTGAAACAATCATTATGAGAACGTCTCTGCCTCAGTGAGACAGATGACATGATGGTTACCTCTCCTACGTTTGTCTCCCATCTATAGAAATAAACACTAGAGTCAACTGTTTATTCTGTTGAGAGAGAGAAAGAATAATGGAGAGATAGGGTCTCAGTGCTTGCTTTGAACTCTCGTGCATCAGCTTATAAGTACGAACACATGGCAAGGAAGGAGCAACATATTCATAACAGAGGCATAGTGGGCGTATACTCACAGAGAGAGATGGAAGAGGCACTGAAGTTCAGCACTACTGTTTAGTATGGAATAAACACCAAGATGGAAACGCCACCAGACCAGGGCTAGCCAAGTATCATCTGTTGCTGTTTAAGCCTCTACTTTAGCGGCCATTTGGTTCAGAAGCAAAAACCAACCCTCGCAAGTCGCTGTGACAAATGGATCCTTCAGAATTGCTGGGTTTAAATTATGTAGTGGCTTGTGACATTTATGCTCATGGCACATGGTGGAAAAACATCTCAAGTCTTTTCACACCATGCATGACCACTCGGGAAAGATGAAAGAAAAACGTTTTTTTTCGTACAGCTCTGGCCATTGCCTCTGTCATTATAATACACTTGTACACACCAAAGTTATTGCTAGGATCTTGAATCGCAGAGGGGGAATTATTCCCAAAGCTAAACATCCATCACAGTTTAGAGACCGACTTCCTACTTCAACTTCAACTGACTGCACTTGCCTAGTTGTGCGCAGTCGAACAAGTGACTTCCATTTCCTGTGCAACTGAAGGGTTATTCACAACATTACTCACTTTGGGTTTGATGCTACACTCAGTTTCCAGTTTATTAGGTGCACCTAGCTAACTTCCTGGAGGTTATAATGTTCAGGTTTTGTTGAAACTGTTGTAGAGAGGTGTTTTGGAGGATTGATTCAATTTTACTTATAGTGTCAAATCCTAACAGAAATTATTCAGGACACTTTACACATAGAGTAGGTCTAGACCACACTGTAATTTACAGAGACCTAACAATACCCCCCAAGAGCAAGCAGTTGTTGCGACAGCTGCGAGGAAAAACTTCATTTTTACAGAGAAAAACCTCGGAGAAAAACCTGACTCTTGGTGGGCGACCATTTGATGCTGCCGTTTGGATGTAATTTGTGGTGCTGTTGAACTGTATTTCGTTATACTGACAGGTGTTTCTATTATTTACTCTACCCTCTTTGTCATAAATGGGTTGGAGATCATATTAGAAACACCCCTCAGTATAATGTAATAGAATTTAGCAGCACCAAAGGGCAGCTTCCAAAATACCCATGAAGTTGCATCAACACATCTTTAAAACAATAAGTGAACATTATAACCTTGATGAAGTACTGTTGCAGTACACTGCATTAGGTGTACCTAATGGCAACTAGGTGTATATATCTGGTTAACTGTCAGCTTGTTTACAACCTAGTCTTATCTCATGAGGACTCGTGTTTGTTCACCTGTTGGACCTATTGTGACTGATGTTGCCGTGTTCCAAGATTGCAGCAGTGTGATGAACTCAATGTTATCATAAACAATATGACTAAAGGCCAGATATGCTGAAGAATGGCACTGATTTGGAAAATTATGAAGAAGAGCCTTTCCATTTCTCATACAGGCTGCTTCAATTCTGAATTCTAAAACCTATTGTGCAGTTTATTAGGGCTGTCTTTGACTATATACGATGTTTCGTCTGTAAAACAGTTTCTCCACAAAGTACCATGCAAAAGCCCTACTTTAAATCTTGTGTTTACCAAAAATGTGCTCATATGTTTTTTTGAAAATAAGACATTTAGCATTGAAAAAGCATAAAAAACATGGCTAATCGACTAAAGAAA
This sequence comes from Sander lucioperca, assembly GCF_008315115.2. NCBI lineage: Eukaryota > Metazoa > Chordata > Actinopteri > Perciformes > Percidae > Sander > Sander lucioperca. The sequence goes on from NC_050174.1 coordinate 19,676,497, forward strand.
TCTTCGCCTGTTTTATACTGTTATTTTCCATTTCTAATTGTTAGAGTAAATGGGCATGTGTGAAAGGGGCTTTAGAATCTTCTGAACACCCAGTCTGTTTTTGCCTAAACATACATTTGACTGATAAAGAAGTGACAGAAGCTGATTTGAGCCAGCTTTCATGGCGTTTGCAAACAAATGACGTGAAGCACACTGCAAACTTGTCTTTTTTGACGGAACACTTTATTGACCAACTATCACGTCGAGGTGTACTCACTTAAACACGTCCTATAAAGTAGTGACCGCAGCTGGTGGATGCGAGGTTTAGCAGACTCTGTGGCCTTAAGACAAAATTATTAGCTAGCTGCTGACAGTAACATACACACTGCCTTTTTGAAATTATATTCACATGTATTACTTGCACTCACCAAGAGTGACTAACAATGCACCAGTAGCCCCTGGGGTCATGGCATAAACAACAGTGGTAACAGTTGAAGTGTCTGAGCAAGCCTCTGAATACCCTTCGTCTCTATGAGGAGTTAGTATTACTTTAACATAAATGTGGTGAGAAGCTTGACTTTTCTTGGCGAGCTGGTTGAAGTGAGTGCAGGTCAGCCTCAGTTCCTGCTCGTAGTCCTTGTGCTGTGGCAGCTGTTGCTGTGGGGGGTTGGTCTTTCCAGCCAAGATGCAATTTAGCTGCCCTCGGCCAGCATCGGGCCCTCCGTCCCTTAATAACTGTCACTGTTATGAAGTGTTGACAACTAATATCAAGGGATAATTCAGCCAGCAAACCCGGACCCCCCTCTGCTTTATTAAGAACATGAATGCTTTCAATTTCCTCCAGCATGTAGCCTGCAGAGTGTTTCAATCTCTCTTCCTCTCTGACGCTCTCAATTTTCCTTCATCCTTTTACCTGTTTCTTACTATATCCTCCTTTTTTTTTTTACATTTCCAATCCTTTCTTCCTTTTTTGTACATGCCTCCTGCTTTTAGCCTCTTGATTTTTTTTGTGTGCCCCGGTTTCTTTTTTGGGGGTGGTATAGTCCTGTTTCATTATTCCTCTATTTTTTTTCTCACTTGCCTTTCTCTGTGTAATGGTTTGTCTTCTCTCATCAGCGTCAGGAGGAGCTGAGAGTTGCAGCAGTGGGGAGAAGAGTCCTACGGGCGGATCGTCAGCGTCATCTAAGCGGGCCCGTACGGCGTACACCAGCGCCCAGCTGGTTGAGCTGGAGAAGGAGTTCCACTTCAACAGGTACCTGTGCCGGCCGCGGCGCGTGGAGATGGCCAACCTGCTCAACCTGTCCGAACGCCAGATCAAGATCTGGTTCCAGAACCGACGCATGAAATACAAGAAGGACCAGAAGTCCAAGGGCCTGAGCTCCAGTTCTGGAGGGCCCTCACCGACTGGCTCCCCACCCCTGACCATGCAGTCCTCCGCCAGCTTCCTCAACTCAATGCACCCCATGGGAGGGGGAGGTGGGGGAGGTGGGGGAGGCTACGACGTCCCCTCTCCGCCATCCTTTGGCAAGCCCCACCAGGGAGTGTCTTACTCCATGTCCACTGCCTACTCCAATGTCCCCATGAAGGGCTGCCCCCCCCAACAGAAGTATGGCGCCCCAGACCAGGACTATGGCGACCCCCATCCTCACCACGGCCTCGTGCAGGCCAACAACGCTGGCTACGGGACTCCCACCAGTATGCAGGCCAGTCCAGTCTACGTGGGGGGTGGCAGCTATGTGGAACCCATGCCTGGCTCGGGGCCCTCCATGTACGGGCTAAACCACCTAGGCCCCACGCCAACCCACCATCAAACCATGGACTACAATGGCGCAGGGCCTATGTCGGCCACCAACCAGCACCACGTGGGCGGAGGGGGCCCCCCGGGTCCCTGTGACCCACCCACACACCCGACGTACACCGAGCTGTCGGCGCACCACACCTCGACTCAGGGCAGAATCCAGGAAGCACCCAAGCTCACTCACCTGTAGCAGGTTTGGAACAAAATGACAACGTAGGAAATAGCGAAGACGACACAGAACATGTAAGACGACGTGACTCATTAACAGACTAACTAACACGTGGGGACTCTACTGCTGCAATGGGACGGCAGGAGAGACGAAAGGAGACAGACAGGAGCACAAAGGGGAGCAATCAGTGTTTGGTGTTGTCCACCCCACCCCTGTTTCACTGCCTTCTGATTAGGGCTAGAGCTTTTACTGTTACCTTTAAAGTGCAGTTAATTTAATTTAGAAATGACAAAGGTTGTGCCGATTATCAAGTAGCAGCGACGAACCATTCATGTTGCCGAAAGAGACAATAAAAGGCACATCTCTGCTAAGTAGTGAAATCAATGGTAGTTGCAAAAACATTTCCAAGGATTTTTTTAAGCCGGGACCAAACTTAGTAACTTACTCTCTACTGAAACCTTACATCATACAGGAAATGAGGAAACCAAACTTTTAAACCATTTAACAATGCATTATCATTTAGTTTTGACGAAAAAATTGTTAATTTAATTTACACATTCAAAAGCGCTCAATGTTTATTATACATTATCAGTGATTGAGTTTTCATTTTAGAACTCTTGGTTTTTTTTACCCATGTTTACACATTTAACATCGACCTTTTTAGAGCAATTTACACTCTGAGAGTCCCAGGCCAGTGAAGCATATTGTAAGCGTGGGAGAAAAAGTGTCCAGTCAATTGTCTCCCATGTCCCCCTGGGGACAATAAACGTCAGGAAGCTCATCTTGTGGCACTGGTGCAGAGACATATCGGCAGCTGTATGGCATAACAGGATCTATGGTGAGAGCGCCATTGTTTAGCCAGTATTCATTAGACTGGTAATCTACTTCACGGTCATTCAGAAAACTGCAATACAGACGACTGTACTCAAACAGAGCAGAAGTCAGTTTTTTATTAAAAATATTCCTCAGAATGCCCCCCCAAAAAACCTAATATGAAAGAACAATCTATAGGTTACTCAGCAAAATAATTTCAAAACAATTTTTGTGTGGGTGGAGCACATTGCAGCCGTAGCTCAGCTAGCATGGTGTTAAAGCTAGTACAGGGTTTAAAATTGTACTTTGATAATACAATATTCCCCCTTAAGACACACATATACAAACAGCTCTCCCGCCCGCTAAATGAAATCGTTGAAATTTGAATTGAGCAGTTAACGAGGTGGTTAGATTTATGACGCTGAGCTCTCTCCCCCTCTAGGCAACACATGTTGTTGTCAGCCGAGCTGAGCTATGTGGAGGCCTCTGCCTCTCCATCAGCGGGAGAGAGTGAACAGAAATATATGGCTCGAGCTGGCAGTACTCGTCCTTCCTCTGTTCCTCCTCGTTCCACGAAGCACATAAAAACCACTGGATGCTCTCCCCTTCCGCTGTCTCTTTTTGCCTCCTGCCGTACCCGTCTCTGTCGGTCCAGACTGAATCACTACTAACCCTCCGTCTCTTGTCTGTGGCAGCAGCACATGGCTTCTGAAGGAGGCAAAAATCCCCACAATCCGCCACAGACCCCTCTCTCACACACACACACACACACACACACACACACATACACATCCATCACCCCACTCACCACCCCTCCCATCAATCTAACAGGGTTTAAGAAGCTACAAGCTCAAAGGCTAAACTAGCTCCCATAGACACGCATCTGTGCTAAGCTACGCTAGTTCATCACAGCCTCCATACACACACACACACACACACACACACACACACACACACATATACACACACACACACACACACACACACACACACACAGCAATGCTAAGCTAGCTTCCTTTCGTTGACATACATCCACAGCCGGGTTACGCCAGCTGTTGACATCTTTAAACAAACACAAAGAGAGGACATGGAAGAGACATTTTAATGTTCTTATTTTTAGCACATCATCGACACAGGGTAAATAATAAGAGTGAAGAACACAATTTATTTATGTTTGGGTAAGTCATTACCCTCCTCTCTCTCTCTCTCTCTCTCTCTCTCTCTCTCTCTCTCTCTCTATCACTTTGGAAGGGTTCACTTGCATTAGCGGACACCAATGCGAAGAAGTCCACATTTTATATTGTTTTGTTTTGTTCTCACATATCTTGACTTTTAACGTGGATACAGGGTATATATTTGAACAAAAATGCATGTCCCAGAAATCGGAGCTGATGTGTATCACACATTTTTAAAACAACTAGGTTGATTTGTTTAAACGATCAGTGAGTGGAGTTTTGGGACAACACACACGTCAGGCTGTTTCAGCCAGTGTTCAAGCTGTGTGGGGTTGACCCCCACTACTCTCTCTGCCGTTCTGGAACTCAACCTTTGGTATGTTTTTTTTAAAAGTGCAGATTTACACAAACGCTTTCATCTGGGCATCATTGTTGCACTTAGAGTTTACATTTTGATGGTTAAAAGGAAAAAATAATAATAATAAAATCTTATTTTGAAGACGGTAGGCCCTCCAATCAAAGCGTCTTTCGCCAATGTGTGTTCAAGTGAACATTCATATATAAATATTTATTTGTTATAGCCAGTTTAAAAAAGACTTTCTGTTTTGTATTATTATTATTATTATTATTATTATTATTTATCCTTCATGTATTTATATCGAGAAAAAATACTGTACTTTTTTAGTATTTACCTGTTATGAAAGAAAAAAAAAAAACATTGTGTTTCTTCTTGTCCCTTGTACTGAAGTTACATTTTTTAGTTCTTGTATTTTAGAAGAAAATAAGTAGTTTTTATGTTCCTATAATGACCCTTGTACATACATGTCTTGGCTTGTACAGGGAAAAAGGCATGGGTGGGGATTGGTGACCCATCCGTGCATAGTCTGAAAATTTAGACAACTATTAGCTGGAAAAAAGAACAAGTCTTTTTGGAGAAAAACAACTTATTTCTTTGTCCTTTGTAGCTCCTTTTTCTTTCCTTGTTGAGAGAGTTGTCTGTCGAACAATTCTTTAATAAAATGTTATGTTATTCAGAGATATCGTCAGTTTGTTTATATCCTCAGGTGTTTTGGTAAATAATTATTAAAACATTATCATCTGAAAGGGCAATAACACTTTGTTAGGCAGTGTTACTGTCACGTGGAAAATCCACCAACTATTGACTGCCATGGCAACATACAAACAACCCTATGCACTGCTGGGCTCCTATTGGCTGCCAGCTGTGGCAAAAATCACTAATTATGAATTTATTCAAACAATTGCACGCCAGGATTAGGACTAAATTTTTTTTTTTAAGTAAGTCAAGTTCTGCAGTAAAAGTTAAAGAGAGCAAAGCAGGGACCCTTTATTAATGTTGTATTAAATTAAGTTGCATATTAAACTTAAGGTATAGGGCGGCCTAAAGCCTTTACACACAGCTTTTTATGGTGCATACAATACTAAGGTTTAAAAATAATAATTATTGACATATCCATATCTTTATACATCATGTTTTAATGTTTAACATTCATGTAACACAGTAAATTATTAGGCTTAACTATCTGTGGATGGCTACCTTAGTAGCCTGTCATCAATGTTGTGTAAATTTAAAAAAAAAGATACCACAAATAGGCCGATTTATCTTTGCTAATTATATGTTGAACTCATGTTTATGTATATTTTCAGACATATTTTAACTTTTGGAAAAAAAGATTTTTTTCTTTTTTTTTAAATGATTAAACAATAACTTGGTGGACCGCCTGCAGTAACTCTGAGGACCCCCTAAGGGTTCAGGACCCCCATGTTGAAGATCTCTGTAGGCTATTAAACCCTTCAAAATCAGCTGATCTCAATGATAGAAACCAAAACGTGACATTTCAAAGCCATAAGACATTATGTTACCTAAATCCTTTCAAGGTACTAATAACTGTTTAAATCCTGCCCAAATGTTTTTGAAAGCTGTTTTGTGACGTGTTCAGCAGATGGTGTGTGTTCTACCCTGATGTGATGGTGGAGGATCTGGTGTAGGTGTGACTTCTTTCCAGCAGCATGTCTCTGGTTCAGGGATGACCTGACACTGATGCCAGTATTGGATATCAGGTCAATCCCTCAGGCTAAAGCATGGCTTCACTGTCAGAAAACATTCCCGATAATTACATCTGACGCCTGGAGCGACATGTAACATGTCAGAAGTAAAAAAAAAAAAAAAAAAATCTTTAACCTTTAGGAAAACTTCCAATCTGCTCTCCTTTATGCCTTACAAACTCGACAGAAAGAAGGAGGTTAAAGTGGCTGCTAGAGTCAGAGTTATTCCGCTACTGTTGCTGGTGGCTGGTATTCATTTACTGTAGGCCTACTGATTGCCAGCACCAATGACATGTCAGATACTGGGCTGCATCCCAGTGAAGGTCTAAGGTCGGATCCAAGTACTATTCCTGAACTGAAACCTGATACCTGTTGCTGCTTGATTTTTTTAGAGTCCTCTCTCTGAGAAGGGAACATTGACTTTAGCTCTGCTGTTTTGTCTGATAACTCCAAACTACTGTCACTAACTGTTAAAGCTCAAACTCACTCCAAACTAGTCTTTAGTGTCCAGTATTGTAAAGTATTTCAGCTGCCGTGTTATATATTTAACTCTCATTGATTGTGGAGAAAACATTTAAGCTCTACAAAACAAAGGGTTTAATTAATGCAGGTCATGATTTAAAATGGTGAAACAGATTTGTTTTCACGTTTAAGTTATTTGGAGACGCAAAGTGGCAGGAAGGCGACTCGGGTTCACCGCAAACATGCAAGCCCATCCTGCTCAAGTGTCCTTGAGCAATACACTGAAAACCCTGGCCAGAACGATCTGTTCCTCTGCATAAACATTGCTCACGTTATTTCAAGAATCCCAGTTCAATGTAGGCTGTTCTGGAGCCACTTCTGTGGAACATAAGTGGTCTGACTTAAAATGGTGAGCAAGGCTGTGAAGTGTGGTTGAAAGCTCTGGAATAAATCTAGTGAGTGAGCGTGTTAGCCTATCAGACAGTCCAGTCCAGCAGATATATATATATATATATATATATATATATATGTATACATACTCTTTGGTCATTTCTTCGACAGATTTCCTGTATGGCTGAGTTGCATCATGCAGAAACTCATAGAGCATTTACACTTTTTTTCTACTTTTCTACTATTTAACTATACTTAACTAATCTACAACTATTTATGTCACCTTTTGAATTACTGACTTACTCTAATCATTGACTGTTAATTATTGACTGCCTGGGTTGACCTTTTTTAACGTTTACTCTTAATGAGAAAGTAATATATATATATACATTTATTTTTATTCAACAGATAGAAGACCCAAGATAAGTCACATGAACCAGGGAGACTGGGAACCAAAAGCAGAAAGCTTTAAAACCAAGATAATAGTTCAGATATTTTAGCTTAACATTTCCTCTCTTTTCAACTCTTTTTTTTCTTGTTATCTCTCTCTTTTTCTCTTCTCTTGTTCTCTGTTGCTGTTTATGACTAAAAAAAAGCCCTGAGGCCAGGTCACATGGTCTCAAACCCCCACTACACTCTCTCTCTCTCTCTCTCTCTCTCTCCCTCTCTCTCTCTCTCCCTCTCTCTCTCTCCCTCTCTCTCTCTCTCTCTCTCTCTCTCTCTCTCTCCTCTCTCTCCTCTCTCTCCCTCTCTCTCTCTCTCCTCCTCTCTCTCTCTCTCTCTCTCTCTCTCTCTCTCTCTCTCTCTCTCTCTCTCTCTCTCTCTCTCTCTCTCTCTCTCTCTCTCTCTCTCTCTCTCTCTCTCTCTCTTTAGCACGCGCTTGTGCTGAGAGACCTGAGAGCAGCATAAAACTTGGGACATAAATCAGGCTCTCATAAATAATGGCCGTACTTCCCTTTACAACTCCGTTGGACTAACAGACAATAAAAACACCAATAAGCAGAGATTGGATCTAATTTATTGCCTCATAAAAACAGACGGAGAGCTCAGCTCGGCTTCAGCGACGCAGTCACTGCTGAACACAGCACAGCTATTACTATAGAACACGCGCTCAGCCAGGTACACACACTGATCTGGAGTCAGATATTATTTTTAGGTAGCCTATATTAGGGAGGAAATTGGTCAAAAAGTTATCTGTCAGAGGTGAACAGATGTTTTATCATGCAGTAGCTAATATAAATAATAATAATAATAATAATAATAATAATAATAATAATAATAGGCCCTACTATTAAAAATAATAATAGAAAAATCCTAGTAATTTACAAAAAAAAATTACTCCATAGACTAAAGGGACTACAATTCACGAACTGTTAGTTGTGAAGCGTTTTCTCTTCTTCATTTAAAAAAACAAACAGAAACAAGCCTTGGACTGATCAAAATCTCAATTATTAGTAATTATATTTAAATAAGGTCAAATTAAAACGCAGTTACTGGAATGAAAAGAATTGGTTTACCAAATGAAAAAAGAACTGAAAATAAAATGAAATGAAATATAGTAAAAGTCACTAATCCCCATCTTGAGTCGACCAATCCACGAGACGACCATAGCATGAAAAACAACAGCTTCCATTCTCCAACAAAAACTTCCATAAACTTCGGAATTTCACAAAATCGTGGCAGTAAAACGAGATGAAGCAAAGGGAACCAAACGGTGCAGTGTACATTGTGATGTTGCAGCCCAGTCAGCAGCTTGAGTCTGCTGGGTATGGGCTTGTGTTTGCTCTGTGTCCCTGCAGCCTCGGCCTCCTCACTGCCTGCGCTTTTTGCTGCTCTCAATGGCCCTCACTCCCACACACATTTCTACTTGTTCTGCCTGTCAGAGGGCATGGGAACGAGTGGGAGAATGGAGCTGAGAGCCAAATAGCTTCTATCCATTTGTCCCTGGTATCTGAGTGTTTTTATTTTTTAACTCAACAGATAAAATATGTCTGCATGACGTGTATATATGAGCGTATTTGCTGCGCGTAAAAGCAGTGTACATATAACAAAACACGGCGAATAATGGGTCTAAAGGGGGAGAGAGACTGGAGCTTTTCTTGTTATTTAGGGAGAGAGAGGGGCTGCTGTCAGGCTCTTTGCAGGGACTGAAAGATTGATCACCGCACTTTTTTTGTACTCCTCGAGCCCACCCCAAAATATCCTCTGCTAAACTCCCGAGTTCCTGATCTTTATAAAAAAGAAAAAAACATCTACATGTGCGTCCTGGTGAGTTTGAAGCCCACTCAGCACACTCTCACTCAGTGTTAGTGTTCATATTATTGCTGCTGTGTTATTATTTGTACTATTAGGAGGAACGGGAGGCCTGCGCGCTCCCCTCCTCTTTCTACGGTTGCACGGAGCGACCTCGCTGTGAACTCTCTCTCTCCCTCCCTCTCTCTCCGCGTAAACACACAGGACATTTTAACACCCATACATCACACTGGAGAGAGGGCGAGAGAGAACCATAGCTAGCAAGAAAATATTTGGAGATTGTTAACAGAGGCTATTTTGGTCAGATTATATTTAGACAATAGCCTATTTAGGTTTCTATCGCTCTCTCTCTCTCACGCACACACACACACACACACACACACACACACACGCTGAGCTCCAACAACACTTCCCAAATACATTTGATTAAAAAACAAAAAAAGTATACACTTACACACCAACAGGCTCCCTGTCTCTGCCTCTCTTCAAATCTAAATGTCTCTCTGCTCTGTTAGAAGCCAATCTGCTTCATCCCCACTACCGCTGAGTAGAAATCTCCATCATCGTCTACTCCTGAGCTGCTGCGCCATCTAAAACCCTCTCCAAGTTTTCTGTGCCTAAATTGGGGATTTTTTAGCCTCTGTCACAATTTATAAGATTAATGAGCTGAGTGCTGTAAACAGTTGGGTTTTTTTTTCTTCTGAAGGAGCCATATTGTACACGGTAGTGGCCAGCTCCGTTCACCTAATGTTATCCGTCATTACATCACCCAGAGGACCGAAGAAATGTCCGAGATGCTCTATTGTTTGTGCGCAAAACCGGGCCGGGATGCGCCGACCCGCCGCCCACACGGCGCACATGGCGACCGGCCGCCTTGTCGCCCCCCCCCCCCCCCAGACTTTACCCCCCGTTAAGACGAAACAATAGCAGCTATCCTGTCATATAGCCACAGCATTTGGGGGAAACATAAAAATGCTGCTTCCCACAACCATCGCCGCCGCCAGGCCCGGACCCCCGATTGGCTGTTTTGGGTCACATGACCAGGAATTGGCTGCAATTTCGCCCCATAGTTGTTCAGTTTAGCCTACCCAGGTCCCCATACGCTAGTAATATCACCAATATACACAATTATTATATATCCACCGCATTTACGCCATTGCGGTCGGGAGCCTACATGCTCGTGCGTTTTTTCATTTCGTTTTATTTTTTTAAGAAGCCATATTGTGTTGTGTGCGTGTGCGAGCGTGCGTGCGTGTATGTGTTTTGTTTTTTTTTATTTTGGGGAAGGGATTGTTTCGGGGGTCTCGCCGTTTGAGGTTGAAGCCGGTTTTGAGGGAGCTATGAATTTTGAATTTGAGAGGGAGATCGGTTTTATAAACAGCCAGCCGTCCCTAGCAGAGTGCCTGACGTCTTTCCCCGCCGTCCTGGAGTCATTTCAAACTTCATCAATCAAGGAGTCGACAGTAATTCCGCCTCCCTTCGAGCACACCATCCCCAGCCTCAGCCCCTGCACAGCCAGCCAGCCGAGACCGACTGCAAGGAGCCAGCAGAACCGGAGAACCTCCGTCACTAATGGCCTCCAGACGCACCACCGAGCCGCACAGCAGCCCTGTCCGCCTGGCCAGGCCCCTGCCCCGGCCACGGCCACCCCGGCCGGTCCGCTGGCCCACGAGTTCCCCTGGATGAAGGAGAAGAAGTCATCAAAGAAGTGCCCAAAGCCGGGGAGTAGCTCCAGCGGCGGCGGATCCATCATCCCCCCTGCATCTACCTCCCCATCGCCGACCGCCTCCGGGTACGCTTCGGCGGGCATCGAGTCACCCACAGGTCGGTATGCTGGAAAGAGGGAGCCAGAAGGCTGTGTGTGTGGTGGTAGTGTGAAGGGTGTGCAATTCGTGCTTTAATTTACTGTCTGCATCTTCATTTCACTTCCACTTCAGAAATAGCATGCCATTTATTACACACAGCATGGATTTGGTTAGATGACATTGTCTTTTTCTTCCTCAGTGTGTGTGTGTGTGTGTGTGTGTGTGTGTGTGTGTGTGTGTATTGTGCAGTGCTGTGATGCTGTGTCAAGAGGGAAGCCATATCTAGACCACTGCATTATGCTGCAGTGCTTTACACTCTCTTCATGCACTTAAAAATGCACCCATTAACACATTATCTGTGTCATTTTTAGGATCAATATGTATAATTCAGCTTCATGCTAAGGGCAAGCCCTTCACACCATGCATTCTTTTAATTCTGTAGCATCTATAGCCCAAATTTCCAAAATGCATTCTGTCCATATTTAATTCTTTTATCGTGCGTAAAGACGCGCAGAGGGGGGATTTTTTCCTTAATGCAGATGATTGCTGCTGCAGCCTGTATCATTCTGTTCATTGGGTGGTGTGATTTCAGCAGCAGCTGAAGCATCGCCCTGACATTATATATTCATAACACAACTGAGATGGTAGCCATATTGGATGGAGGTAGGAAATATAATGGCGAGGCAAAGCGACCGGACAGAATATGTTGGGGTGGGGTATAAACTACATCCACAGATTGCACACAATCTGATTTTCTTGGGTTTAGGTCATTTCCGTCTTTTACACTGGCCTCCATAAGCACTGCATTTGTAAAGTTTTTTTTTTTCCTCTATTTTTTGCTCTTCCAAACACACACACACACACACACACAATCCCAACCCATTCATTTTAATGGAATTTCTTGTTTTCTCGTGTTCCTTTCTCGCCCAATTTCCTGCTTTTTCTGATCTACTTCATAAAGCACTTGATGGTTTTAGTTCTGTTTCTGACAGATACCGCCACATGGTTTCACATCGACATTCCCACATCTCCCTGCACATTTCCTCCCAATCCCATGATTTATTTATTTTCCTCTCTCTTTGCATTTCTCTGATCACATGCTGCAGCCTCTCACAGCATGGCTCGCTGCACTCCAGGCTTTACAGAAAAGAGAACCCCTCTTTGGCATTATCATCATCTGTCTTTATCTGCCTTTTCTTTTCTTTATTATTATTTTTTACCAGCATGAAATTGGTCCGCGTTAACAGTTATGGCTTGGGCTGCTACTGTAATTGGAAGGAGTATTTTTTTATGAGACTTTTTGTGTTTTATTACTGTTTTATTACAGACAGAAGAGCCGAGGGGATTTCCGTTCGATGCTGAAGCAGCTTATTTCGTGGCTGGATATCTTGCACGCAATAAAAAATGTAGAGGTTTTACAGGGCTCTCATGAAATAGATAGACAATTTTAAGTTTAAACGAAATATAACATACAAATAAAAAAAACACACGATAATAGCTTCAAAAGATTTTACACAGTAAATCCTCCACATAATTTCTCTCTCCCTTTATTTGTCTTTGTCTCCCTGCAGACCCGAGCCAGGCCTGTCTGGATAGTGGAGGAGCCGGGTCCCGCCGGCTGCGCACCGCCTACACCAACACACAGCTGCTGGAGCTGGAGAAGGAGTTCCACTTCAATAAGTACCTATGCCGGCCCAGGAGGGTGGAGATCGCCGCCCTCTTGGATCTGACCGAGCGGCAGGTCAAAGTTTGGTTCCAGAACCGGCGGATGAAACACAAGCGCCAGACTACGCACCACCGGGACGGCGGTGGAGGCCATGAATCCAGCGACCCGGGCGGCTTTGAGCCGCTTGAAGGCGCCGATGCCTCATCCCCGTACTCCAGCCAGCCGCTGGAAGCATCCGGCACCGGGGAGGCTACATCGGATGCCGAGCCAGGGAGCTGCAATCCATCTTCGGCCGCCGCACCCACCGCCTACGCTAATGACAGCGGGGATAATGCACAGCCCACGCCGGAGAAGGGAGGCCGATTGAGCCGTCCCGAACGCCCACCGCTGCCAGGGGCATCTGGCTGCTCTGACGCTGCCGCGGCTCACCACTCCCCGCCGACGTTCACCGCCACGAACTCCTCTAATAACCCGAGCCTGATGCAGCTCAGCGAGGCCGGGCCCGCAGCAGCGTCCGATCCGTCATTCTCTGAGCAACGGGACTCCTCTATCACCTCCACCGCCTCCTCCGCTGCTGCTGCTCCTCCCGCCGCCTCGTCCTCCGCGCTCCCCGACTTGGCCTTCTTTGCCGGGGACGCATGCCTGTCTCCCAGCCTGCAGAGCTCGCTGGATAGTCCGGTGGATTTCTCCGAGGAGGACTTCGACCTGTTCACAAGCACACTGTGCGCCATAGACCTACAGCACCTCAACTTCTGAGGGCCAGCTGCAACGTTTCAATATAAAAGAAAAGTACAAATAAAATAAAAAAAGGAGTGGACAGTCAGGCCTGTGTGGATGAGCAATCGAGCGGAGGAGACGGCACTCGGCGAGGACTCTGCTGTTTAAAAAGCATAAAAGCTTCTCGGCAACATTCCTGAAACATTTCTGACTGAAAATTATGTTCGTTTTTTTTTTGTATGTATATATATTTTTGCATCTTCTTTCTGGTTTTATTTTTGCGACTGTATTGTAGTAAAAGAGAGATGCAATTCGTTTCATTTTTTATTTTTTTTAATTTTAAACACCGAAGGGACATTTTTTTTTTTTTTTCACGGTCGAAACGTTGTGGATTTTATCTCTTCCCTTGTTCAGGTATTTATTGCCTTTCTTGTTTCTGATCGTTTTTGTTAAAAGTATTAACACTTATCAGTATGTGTGGATTTGTTTCCTCGAGTGCAATCTGGTGCAGCTTCATGGATCCTTAATAACTTCTCAGGAACTGCTCACGGAGTCTAGGTGCAGATAGCTGGACTGCTTTTAGAAAAATCTCAACTGAAGAATGAATTCATTGTCTCTCTGAACGAGACAAGACGAGAGAGAAGCCCTGCTGACGACCTGAGTTTTAGACCCTAGTTTATTTATTGAGATTCTTTAATAGTGAAAATCCAAATTATTTATTGTACATATATTTTCATAGTGGAATAATAATAATAAAAACACAAACATTTACGATGTGGCCCATGTTGTTTTATTATATGAATTCATACCTAAAGGGATAGTAATTAAGTGAAGAAGTATGGCATGCAGTACATATATTTTTTATGCAGTTAACACTAATGCACTTTTATAATACCCTAAATATGAAACAAAGTGAGCATTCAACAGCATATTAGTGAGCCTTTTATATTTGTATTATTTTATTATTATTTAGCTGCTGTTGCTTGTACTAGTGCACACTAATTCTTTATAATTTATTAAACTTTTATTGTAGTAGGCTATAGGCCTAATTTCCATAATACATTTATACATGCAATTAAGCATAAGCCTATATTTTCCACAGGGTACAGTTTGTCAATATGATGAAATATTTGTCATTTTAATTTTCTAATATATATTTAGATTTTGGTTCATAATTTGGACAGAATGCAAATTTCAAGTTTAAATGCATGGCTTTGTCTAGTTTTCCCACACAATGCAACATACATGTTTAGTTTGATATAGCCTGGTATTGCCCAGTATATGGTTCACTTCATGTGTTTACACAGAGATAACCCTGAAGAATGAGATATTTTCCAGAGCAGATAAAAAGAGGAGAAACAGTCTGAGGCCACAGCAGGGTCATTGTTTTCCTAGATTAGCATGGGTAGCCCTCTGCTTGAAAGTACAGAGGCCAATGGTTAGTTTAGCATGGCCCTCCACCAGCAGTAGCTTTCACCATGTAAGAATAGCAAAGAAACTATGTAGCCTTTTACTGACTGTGTGTGAGACCCAGAGCTAACCACAGTGCAGCACGACTCACCTTCTATATGAGCATTGAAGCTAACTGTAGCTTGGCATTGTAAATTCTCTCCCACTGTTAAGCTGGTAGGGTGAATATGGAGCAAACCCTGAACTCCCTGCCACAAGTGAGTGTGTGTGTGTGTGTGTGTGTGTGTGTGTGTGTGTGTGTGTGTGTGTGTGTCTGTGTGTGTCTGAGTATGTGTGTGTGTCTTTGTGTGTATGTGCATAATGCTAGCTGCTGCTCCTCCCACAGAGTCAAAATGGCGCTGAAGACAAAGCAGGATGTGAACAATGAGCAGTGGCAGCCATTACAGGATGACTGGCTCAGTGTGACATGCATGGTGTGTGTGTGTGCGTGTGTGTGTGTGTGTAATAAGGAGAATAAATAAGCTATGCCTTGTTTTGTTTTTTACACTACAGATTCAAGATAGGTTTATGACTAGTTGTTTTATTTCTTGTGATAGCATATTAATAAAAGTAATAATAATAACAATAAAAAATATAATCATAATAATCCCATTTTTTGATGTAGGCTAAACATTTTTAGACTAGGCTATAAAATTATCTAATACTGATATTTGCAATGTGCAAACCTGAATCAGAGAAAACTGGAACATTGACTGGGTTGATATTGGTAACACAACCAGTTAACGACATAGGAAAGTGTTTTAATGCAGTTTAATTTGAGCCTTTAACTAATCACTCCCTTTGTGTGGTTATGATAAAACAATAAGACAACAATCTGGTGTCCTCCCTTCAAGAAACCCCTCCACCACTTTGTTGAATCCAAAAGGAGTAGCAGATGTGATTTCACATAGTAAAATAATGCTGTAAATATCAAAAATATGCTACACGGAAGTAGCTTACACGCGTACTGCTACTGGTAGTACTTCTTCTACAACAATTACTACTACTACTACTACTACTACTACTAATGGGCAATTGTGAAGTGCTTTAGATAAAATAAAAATGAATAAATAAATCATCATCAAAAACAGTGAAACATTCAAAAACAAAAATATTTGTTTGTGTGAAACAAAATATTTCACACGGAAAATCCTATTTAAAAAAACAATGTTCAATGACTAGTAGATATAAAAGCAGGGATTCAAAAGAAGACTGGACTAACAACATTTTTTTACGGCAGTTCTGCTTGGGGTCTGTAAAAGACATGGTCATTTTTAATCTAGTCCTTTGGACTACGAAAAGGCAAAATGTTTTCAGAGTCTAATCCCTGGCATGCTTTAAAAAAATCTATAGTAAAATGTTAAACTGTAACTAAAACTGGCATGATGTTTTCACTCATTCTGGGTCATTCTGGCAGTGAAGTTTTGTACTAACTGAATTCTTTAGACAGTTCTGGTTGGCTGAGGCAGCTATACAGTGTGACAAGATCTGTCATATTGTCTAGCTCGGATATGGGGTCAAGTCGCAGAGTACTAAAACAATCAAAAGAAAACGTATGCATACAAATTAAAATCACTATGGTGTCTGCATATAAGGTGAATCAGTGGCAACATGTAGACAGAAAACTGTAGTGGCTCCAGTATAGAACCATGGTGAACTCCACTGATCTAAGGCTAATTTTGTATGACCTTGAATCCCCATTTAGGACAAAGAAAGTGCTATTTCAAACATATACATTTAATACTGACCTTAGCATTCCCATCCACTGTTTAAGACTTTCAGTTAAAATTAAATAACCAACAGAGAAATCTAAAACCTGAGGATTGATAATTTCAGTCAGGCGTCTGTGATAATCATCACGTAGCAGTTCCGTGTGTATTTGTAGCTCATCCATTTTGTGTGCGATCGATCTGGTGTTGGTGAGTAGGAGGCTTGGCAGTGGCGATCTGTGTGGTAGTTCACTTAGCCGGGCCTTCGTCGCCTGCCGCGGCCGACAACAATCCAACGAGCGCCCGCTGTTCTGGCTATGTCCTCCAGAGGACAGGTCATGCCTCCGCAACGAAAACTTGAAGTTAATTTCCCCATTCATTTGTTGTCGGCCACTGCAGGCGACGAGGGCCCGGTTAAGTGAACTACCACACAGATCGCCACTGCCAGGCCTCCTACTCACCAACACCAGATCGATCGCACACAAAATGGATGAGCTACAAATACACACGGAACTGCTGCATGATGATTATCACAGAAGCCTGGCTGTGCACACTCATTCCAGATGGCAGCTAGCAGCTAGCAGGGTGAGCTAGCTACCGGCACGATCGAGACAGGGTAGGTGAATTTAAACAATGTCTAAGTTGAAAACGCATCTTGTTGTCACGTAAGGGCCCTGTTCATGTTGCACAGACATTTTAATTGCATTTTGTGTCTGTGAAGAGGCACAAAGGCACTCTAAAATTTGCCCTGACAATTGCCGTTTTAGCTAAGTGGAAGCTT
This sequence comes from Sander lucioperca, assembly GCF_008315115.2. Lineage (NCBI taxonomy): Eukaryota > Metazoa > Chordata > Actinopteri > Perciformes > Percidae > Sander > Sander lucioperca. The sequence continues at coordinate 19,693,727 of NC_050174.1, forward strand.
GTAGACATAACTGCAGCAACTCAAGTTTGCCAGCACCGATTTGGGTCGTTTTTTTTTTTCTATCGACAGTACTCGCATATTTATAGCGATCAAGATTAACGTTAAATGTGATAATTTTTATCAATTCTTCTTCTTCTAAAGATCCCCTGTACCCCCTTGGGTCTATGGTGAGTCTCTAAGGCTTAAAGTAGATAAGTAGTGGAGACAGAAATGGTGAATTAATGTTATTCAGACGTGTGTGTGTGTGTGTGTGTGTGTGTGTGTGTTTGTGTGTGTGTGTGTGTTTGCACTGCACACATAAATACTTTATGCCACCCCTGCATAAATCAGTGCAACACCAATCAAAAAAGTCTGGACATGCCACTGGATCCGGAGTATGGCTCTTGATGTGTGTGGTTTGAGTGTTTGAGATACACTAAAATTAGCATAAAGACTCTTTCCATTTTTTATGCTAAGCTAAGATAACAAGCTACTGGCTCCAGCCACATATTTACTGTCAACTCAGACATCAGAGAGGCATCGATGTGCCCATCTAACTCTCGGTAAAAAAGCGAATAAGTGTATTTCCCAAAATGTTAAACTATTCCAGGTGTAAATTACATCTGTACAAGTTGGCCACATTCTTAGGAAACAATACTGGTCATCAAGTGGAAAGGTTATCTAACTCTGTTTTCTCTTCAGTGATGCTAATGTTAAGCTTTAGCACTCAGCGCTAAATCAAATGTGAATTTTTCAACGTTACAAACCAAGTACAAAATCTATTCTTTCCCTAAATCATTTTTTTGCAGAGCCATGGCTAAGGGAGGCTTGTTGGTAGCCCCATTGTTGCCAGAACAAAAAGCAACAGCAATACACCTTTGCACATCTCCTAGGATGAAGTTACCCACTTGATTTGACAAATTCAGACTGCCAAAGCATTGTATCAGCTTCTTCTGAGGTTTAGAATGCATCTTTTCACAGAACAATGATATCTCATATCTTACAGTGTAATCTGGTTAGGAAGGGATCACAGCCAATATGGAGATGATGCATGATTAAGAAAAACAGTAACTCTTTTCATGTACATACAGTATGGCAGGTGACAATGCAGGTGAAAGACTTGAAAGAAAATCCAAACTATCCTTTACAAAGTTTCAAACCTGCAAATATAGATCGAAACAACTATATTACATAGCTCATATAAAAAGTGTTTCAAATATGACACTGTGATTACCAGACTCAAGACTGGGACGTACGGCATACACTGCAACACAGACACACACACACACACACACACACACACACACACACACACACACACACACACTCTCTCTCTCCCGTAACCATCCATCTAAGTGTATCTTGTAGACAAAGAGATTACAGCAGAGTACATCTATATGCTGGGAGACATATCTCACCTTCTGAGTGCCTATATGTGTGTGTGAGGGAGATATTGTGTGTGTGTGTGTGTGTGCTCCAGTAATCTCTCTCTCTCCTGGCTGTCACCGCCTGTCGGCCTGCTGCCATGCTGTGATACGTGGACCGCTCCTTTATCTCTTGCATCACCGTCACCATCACTGTTATGATTGCTGCTGCCTCTGTGTGTATGTATGTGTGTGTGTGTGTGTGTGTGTGTGTGTGTGTGTGCGTGTGCATGTGTGTATGATATTGCATAACTCAGGCATGATAGATCCTCCACTTAGTAGCACTGGTGAAATATGTGAGAAGTGGATTTTTATCATCCCGTGCGTCAAGAGGAAACTTTACCCTTCAACACACAGACACAGCTGCACTGCTACTGCACTAACTTTACACACAGACATTTGTTGCTGACACACGTTGCAACCTGCAAGTTAAAGTGGTTTGATTAAAGAGAAAGGTAAGAACTGTCTGCCCTGCCTCAGGTTCTAAATGCTTTCCAAAAGACTGGAACAATGCAAACTATGGCTCCATGTTGTGGTAAGGCACCCCTTTAAGAGGTTGATTACTAATACGCCATAATAATAACAAATTTTGCATTGACCAATTGTGAAAAATGTCAACAATAACTTGATGAATTATTCAAAAGAAAACTTTTAGTATTGACTTATTAACATTTTAATTGAATGCTTGTTGGAAAGTAAGAAATCCATGAGTATTTAGTAAGGGATTAACAACATTTTTAACTGCACTGTTACATAATATACAGATTTTTCACAAGTTGTCTTTTAGTAATGACTTATAATTGATCTAAAGAAAAGAGAAAAGAAAATATAAAGGCCCACTCCAGTCAAAAATGTTTTGCTTATTTTTACCAAACTGTGATGTTTGAGCTTCACTGCAGAATGATATCTGTGCAGAGTTTTTTATCAGTTGAAGGAGGAACGTTTCTCCATGCTCACTGTCATGTGACCGGTCATCACGTAACCAGCTTGCTGGCATTGGCTATCATACGAACCCGTTCATGAGAATGCTTTTAACTTTAGAAATAAACAATATTTGCATAATCATAGATTCTGGATTAAATGTAATTTTTAGAATTTCTAATGATATAATTAAAGTAATTGAATTGAAATCAGAAGAGTTATTATTAAGAGCAGAATATTTATGTATGGAGGGGGCCTTCAAATATATTTTTTAACAGAAATAAAGCCATTAGTAACAACTTATAAACCCTTTATGTTATTAATTGTGCAACACATCCTCAAATGATGTAGGTTGATTTCCAAAGACTCCCAAAACAACTCGTACGACTATTCTATTTACTGCCAACTTTTTGATATTAATAAACGTCCATGCCAAATGAGTTGCTACAAAGCTAATTAAGACTATCAGCTCCACACAACTCTCTCTGTATTTCTCAGTATGACTATGTTCAGAAACTAGTGTCGTCCGGCGACTTTCGTGAGCAGAAACTCGAGTGAAGATAATTACCTCTTCTGAAGAGTCCATCATGTTTTGGTAATCCTCCGTGTCCTCCTTGGCTATTAGCAACTGCGTTGGGGAGGGGTGGGGATGGTGCACGATCACGGAAGGCTTGTACCATGTGGACGCGCCGACAGTTTTATTGTCATTATCATCTGGAACAGGTGTATACACTTTGACGTGATACGACAAAGTTCGTTTCAAGCATATTGAACCTTTAACTCTAAATGCAGGTAGTTGCAGCTGACATACATTGCAAATTTCAAAGCAAAGTGTTAACTGCAAATGGCTTCCTTTTTAAATAAAAGAAGGACTTGCTCAGTGTGCAGCTTTGGCATTCAAAGCTCAGCCACTTTGAGTTCCACTCTGTGGCAGGAAAGTAGCGTTGTGTCCTGTTCTTTTCTTTGGTCCTGTGGCAAGCCAATCACAGCCCACAGCTCAAAACAAAGCAGGGTGCTGTTTTTTGAAATTCAGTGGTGGTTGAACGCTTTCACTTGTGGTTCAGCTGACAATCTCTGCACGAAAGCTTACACTGCATGAGCATCTTGTTCATGAAGGTTGGTATGTTAGTATTTCAGAATTTCAGGTTTGATTTTATATTATAAAGTACAACAATGCATGTAAAAAAATAGGGAAAATCAAATGAAATCAGCAAATGTTTTAAGAAACTGCACATTTCAAGTACAATGTAACATCCAACATGACCTGTGTTCCTATTGGCCAATGAGCAGGTGCGGTTCTACGATCAGACCTTTAGGGGGGCTCAGCCCCTAATGAGAATGTGACATGGATACAGTGCCTTGCAAAAGTGTTAACTCCCCCCTGCTAAATCAGTAATTTCATTAGCCGATAATCTCTGAGCTGGCTACTGAACAACAACGTCAGCTAACGCTTTTTGACACTATTAACACTAAGATGGAACTAAACCTGACACTTCACAAGTCACAGTAATAACGACCAATTTGACACAATGTTCTAACATTCAGCAATTTTAGTTGCTTATGTTTCAATTTGGGTTCTAATCTGCACCATGAAATGACCAACTTCTTCTCTGGGGACTGCCAACGTTAAACTTCACAATCGCACTCCTGCTCTCCCTCTGATAGATTAGATAGAGACTCAGCCAAATGGCTGAAATAACAGTCAACCATGGTTCACAGTTGTGCATTCTGTGTGTGTGTGTGTGTGTGTGTGTGTGTGTGTGTGTGTGTGTGTGTCACATGCACAGAGAGGCAATCATTTTCATACCTCTCTGCTTTTTCTCTTTGTGTGAATGGTGTGTTTATTAGCATGCACTAAGCTAAGTAACCATCCGTTCTTTGACGTGAGTCAGAGGCAGATGATCAATGCTTCAGCCTCTGAGGGCCCCATCAATTCACAGTTTAGGTGTGTGAGAGAGAGAGAAGGGTGGATGGTTGTCCCCACCCACGCACGCACACACACACACACACACACACACACACACACACAAAACTGTATATTGAGTTGTCAGCTCAATAACCCCTAACACTTGGAGGAAACACACCAACCACAAATCACAGTGTATGTGTGTGTTGCTGCATCCTCCTGCAGTCTCTCTCTAATAGGTCAATAAAGAGCCATTCCACAGGATTTACTGGTATTTACCAAGGGGCCAACACAGACAATTGTCAGTCAATCCAACTGCACCAATTAACAGCCAGTAGATAGACTGCTGAGTGGTCAGCAGTCATGCTAACTACTGACATCACTAAAACTGTCCAATCAGTGAGTTACATGTAACAACCACAGGTATGACAGTGACCCTTAAAACACTTGACTGTAATAGAAAGGCAAATTAATGTTATTCCTGGGAATACTGGGCTAAATGATGTTAAATCAGGCAGCAGAAGCAAGCACTGACATATATTCTGTTGCCAGCATGTTGGGGGCGATACAAGCTTTATATATATGCTACGAACGCTTGGTAATGACCCATGGTGTCACTTTTAAACGCACTGGGTACCCTGTTTAGTGTCATTTTTGAAGGTGCAGGGTAGTTTGATAGACTTCATGTGGTCAACGTTGTAAAATTAAAACAAAACTACTTGGTTAGATTAAGGAAAAGGTTAAAATAAGTATGTCTGTTATGTAACTTAAATTACATAGCCTACATAAGTGAAATTAAGTTGACGTTGACTTTTGGTTGTACACAGTGCACGAACGGCGATCTTCGAGGTGGAAGTCCGGTGTTTGTTTGACCCATCCATCTATCCCGACCTCCACTCTTCGTGGACTTTGTTGCCCTTTACACTACTTCACCTGACTTCCTCCTTTACTAATGGCATAATTACTATGAGTAATAGAGAGGCAGCCCTGCATGTGCAAAACTGAAGTTACAGGGGTACATGGAGCGTCATAGTTTGACGCAAAGGGCCACTGACCAAGGTATTGTATTTGAGGAGTTGAGAGTGACAACGGGTTGCAAATGTGACACCACTGACTTCTCACAAGGCTTAATTTCTGCTGTACAATGGTAGCTCCATTCCGGCACTTTAAAGATTTCAGAAGCAGATAATATTTTAACTGTTTTACTTTTTTATCTTGACATCATTTTTGTCACACTAGAACGAAAGGGGATTAGGGCCACATGTGAAAAAATTTATTGAGTTCTAAGAATAAAGTCAGAATTCTGTGAAAAAAGTAAGAATTCTGACTTTATTTTTAAAAACTTAAAAAAAATTCAGAATTCTGAATTTTTTCTCAGAATTCTGACTTTGAACTCAGAACTCAAATACATTTTTCACATGGGGCCCTAATCCTCTTCCGTAGACTAGCATACTCACTGCCCTCTCATGTAAGTTTCACAGTACTAACAGTGTGTGAAAATTCTACATAGTGTCGGTGGTAAAAGGTTAGTTTGGTTTTTGACTTATGTGATGTTGGTGTTCACTGCATGTAAATACAGATTATCTCAAGATATGTTGGACCATTTTTGAAAACATACAGTATGTGAAGCTTTAAAGAGCAAAACCACCATGCAACCATCAACATAACCTGATGTTAATGCACACAAATTGCTTTCAAACTGTCAAAGGTGGACAATAAGCATCAATCAGCTTCAAACCATCTGGAAGCCTCGACTACTTCAACTAAAACAGAGCATAGTAGCTGTTAGTCGTCTGGCTTCTGCAGTCGCAGGGACTGCTGACGCGTTTGCAGACAAAATGGGACTACTTATTGATGAAGGGACTAAATCTGAACCCAGTGTGGGCTCACTGTTTTCCAAATTAGTGTAGAATTGAGCTGAAACGTTTTCAGTGGTGCTTTGACTAACTGAAGAGATTGGCCTTTAAAAAGACCTGTTTTCACAGTTAAAAAAATATTGCAGTTCAGAAATATTACGAGAGTTCAAAGGTCAGTGAAGTGTATGTTGTTTCTGTCACATAGTGCTCCAAATGTTGGATTGATCAAACTGCACCATGTCAAGGGCTGTAACTAATAACTACTTTCATTATTGTTCAATTTGCTGATTATTATCTATATCAATTAATGAATAATTCGGTCTTAAAAATGTCAGAAAAGTAAACGACAAAACAAATATTCAAAGTCTAAGAAAAGCTGAAACTATTCAAATTTGATGAGCTGGAAATAAGTGACATTTGGATTTTTTTTGCCGTCATTTCATTTATTAATTCATTCTGTTTCAGCTGAGCCAGTCACAGCCACATCAAGATAATTCAGCAGTTAGACAGTAGTGCTGTCACAGAACACATTGGTTTTCAGTTAAGTAATAGCCATCATTGCTGGACACTTGAAACTAGTGTGTCCTAAGTTGCAGTTCTTCATACCCACCACTGGGTGTCAGCTCCAAGAAAACTCTACATGTGTTGAAATGAATGGGAAAAACGTACTAGAAACACAAAGTCAATACATTTTCCCAACATATTTTCACATGTGAATTGGTAAATTATGTGTTTATTTCAACCAAAACTAGAGTTGTGATGGTTGGAAAAGTGGATTTGTGTATTTTACGATGCTAAAATTAGTGTTTATTTACATTGAGTCTGGTCTGTTTAGCCAACGCAATTTCACGGATGTTTTTTGTGTTTAAAAAAAAAGGATCTTACTCTTTAACAGAAAGGTCGACCTCCTTTGAAATCCTTTCCATAATGTTGTCAGACACTTAGAATATTAATCTGAGCCTGTCAGTGGCAAAACGAGCACTTTTGTGAAGGTAAATACAAGCTGGACAATTGCCCTATTAACTTACATTGTAGCTTGTTTCGCCGCTGCTGACTGCAGCGATCTCGCTTAATACTGGACCAATCAAAGATTGTTATTCCCATCAGTCACTTAGACACAAACACATAGGAAAATAGGGTCCAGGTAGAAAAGAACGGTAGTTACCCTTTAAAGGTGGATGCATGAGGACTGTTGAATTCTAAAAAATGTAATAAGGTATCTGTTTCCTAAATGATTGTTTTTTTAATCTATTCAGTTTATTGCAACAAAGGTGTTCAGGTCTCTTTGCTGCGATAGAACTAGTTGATGACATTCCACTGAAAGGCAGCAGGTAGGCTTACATACGTTTGAGTTCTATTTTTTTGTTATTGTCGTGAAATCCAATGAAAAGTTCAACACCAAGAATGTGTTAGTCAGTCTCTCAATACTTTCTCACTTCCCAACCTGTATGGTTCTCAGACCCAAGTCCATTGGTTCCTACTGAAGATGTAAATCTTTAAAATGGCTCAGCAATTTTCTGAGAACAGCGGGTCACTGCAGTTTTGATCAAACATTACTTAAACAGGAGGAAATACTGCATAAATAAGGGACTATTTTCAGCGGCAGATTGGTGCTCGTTTGAGTATTTGTGGCAGCAGGACGGTGTATAAACGCACACACTGTGTGATATGCAAAACAAGACATGCAAATTAGGTGTGTTTCAATCAAGTGGTTTAGAGTGAATAAACTGGAGCGTAGTTTGGTCAGAAGTTTGCGCTATAGGCTACACATAGCTGTAATCTGCCAGTAAACAGAGTAGAAGTAGAGATTGCTAACCGGAAATAAGTCACCTTGGCCATCTAACCATCTAACCGGATAATCTAACCCATCTACGAGAGAAAAATGGAGAGTTCTTAAGAGATTTTTTATTTATATTTATTTTTTATTTTTTATGCTGTCTGGAGACAAAGACACATTATGGGAAACAGCTCATCAGGGAAACAGCTGATCAGTCCTGTGAGTTAGCCTAAATGTTCGCTACGTTAGAACTTTTTTGGCAAAGGCAATTCCATATCCCATTCAGCATCAACTGTTTTTCCACAAAGGAAAAAAAACAATCAAGCGCAAATGAGAAGGTTTTATCAAATTTTACCATTCAGCTTTTCTAATGCGATACTTTAAAATGCGCATCTAAATTTGCGAATGGAAACATGACCAGAGTGGCTCAATGATGTGTTTTTAACAACAATAGAGCTCTATGGCAAAGAGGAAGACTATATTTCAGGCTTTGATACACATGCACTACTTTATTCTATACATTCATTGTTGGTTTTGATGAGAAAAAGATACCAGACTTGGTTAATATACTTTTACAGTCTGGATCCTCTGCCTTACAGAAACAATGATTATCTAACTCCAGTTCTCACAATAGTTATTTTTAATAGTTCATATTACTATTCATGCACAAATAGAGAGATGTCAGAGTGAGTGCCTTGCTCAAGAGCACAGGAGGTGAACTGGCATCTCCTCTAGACACCAATCCACACTTTGGTCCTTACGGGGGCTTGAACCAGCTACCCTCAGGTTTCCATCCCAACTTCCTACAGACTGAGCTACTGCCACCCACTGTTGTCTTTCAACATTAAATTAATTCAGTTCCATGCAGAAACGTGATAGGATATTGGCTGGAGGCAGCTGTTGTCCTTCGTGGCCCTTCTTCTCTGCCGTAGCCTGGGTGTAAATGTGTGGTGTAGATAAGAGCGGCCGAGCTGACAGCGCCTTATCAGATGGCTGATAGCCGCAAGCCGGCAGAAAAATCCCCTCAAGCTCTGATTTCTCTCCTCTGCTCTCTACTCTTCTCTCATAATAACAATATAATAAACTTTATTCATACAGCACCTTTCAACAAAGTCACAAAGTGCTTTACATGGTTGAAACAGGAATAAAAAACATTTCCGGACAGTTACAACAACACAAGTTAGAATGGAAATAAAATACCAAGAAAGTAATATAAAAACATAAGAAAGCAATAACATTAAAAAGAAAAGACATGTCGGAAATAAATGTGCTCGCATTAATAAAATATTTTCTTTAAAGGATATGTTTTGAGAAGTGATTGAAAAGATGTCACGGATTCTGAAGCCTTCTTCAGGCGGGAGCTGGGGGTCCTGAGTAAGGGGTCCTGACTGTAAAAGCCCGGTCATCTCTAGTTCTGAGCCTATGTTTTGGTTTAAAAATGAATATCTTTTTCTACATTTATGCCTCGTGTCCACACTACTCTGGCTTTTTCGAGCACCTAAAACGAAGACATTTGGAAACTCTGATGCCCTCGTTTTAGTTTGAAAAGCCCAACGCACATCACATCTTATCGATTAGATAGGCTTACAGTACATACCTTTTAGTAACAGTTCCACCTCGTCGCTGGTCCAAGAAAGTAAATCCCTGGTCTTACTTTTCACTATTGTTGTTCTTCCTCCAAAGTATTTTCTGTATTTTCAATTTGTAATAGCTAATCTGCTTCCTTTTACACCGGCACACACATGCCCAGTGTATGTGAATGGTGATGTGTTATGCATTGTCAGACGTGTTAATTTTGACGGAGAGTAGTTCTGCTACTGGAGCTAAAACATTTTTGTCTCAAAACGCCGCTTAAAGAAACACTATGTAACTTTTCTTGCTTCAGTCCCCCTACAGGTTGTCTCATTGGAACTACAGCTGCAGATAAAAGTTACATAGTGTTGCTTTAAAAATGAAAACGTATTAATGTGGATGCAGGCTTAGGAACAGCCAGCAGAGCCCTGCTGGAGTATGTGAGGCTGCTCTAGGTTACAGGGGAGCAGCAATTCAACACTGGGATCTAAACCATGAAGTGCTTTAAAAGTAATCAGTCAAATCTTAAAATCAATTCTAAATTACAGCTAAATTACATAGCTGTTGTGACCTTTCAAATGGTTTGAAAATGGTATGCTTGATTAACAAGTAATAATTATTCTTCCAAGCAGTGACTGCAACAGTTGCACGATGATGGCAATGCTGAAGTGTCATGAGCCTGCCGCTCAAGACATTAAATGCATTTAATTTAAATCAACTGAAAAATATATCTTTTGAAGTACAAAGGGTCCGTCCCAATACCCACACTTACAGGGTTTTTTTGCGAGTAGTCAAACGCCTACCTGTGTGACATCTTTCTGGCAACTGCCACAGTGTCCAAATGTTGCCTGTTGAGACTGCAAATGTGGGCGATTCATCAGAGCTCACTAGGACATGCTTGGCCACAGTAACGAGGCTCAGGCTTTGTTGGTTTTATTCAATTTTCAATTCAATATTATTTATATTATCAAATCATAACAATAATAACATAATAAGTTATCTGAAGACACTTTGGTCTAGACCACACTATAATTTACAAAGACCCAACAATCATAACAATTCCCTCAAGAGCAAGCATTTAGTGCAACAGTGGCAAGGAAAAACTTAGGCTCTTACTGGGCGCCCATCTGCCGGTGCTGGTTGGGACACAGAGACACTGATACACATCTACAGATGTAGAGAAATATGATTCATAATAATTATAACAGTTGGTATGATGAACAGTGGCAATAATATTCACAATGAAGATAATGGAACTAGTTATAGAAATAGTAGTTGTAGTAGTTTAGGGCATAGCAGGGCACGGCAGGGTGTCGAGCAGTACCACGGCGGCAGTTGCAACCATGATTTAGGTGCCACCCCAATCCAAGGAAAACCGGGAAATAAGCTAAGTTTCCCGTAACAAACAAATAAGTGGGATCAACCATAGGCTGCAGCATAGCAAAACAAATTATTTTAATGCACACAGTGCCATGGTTAGAATTTCTAAACCTCTATCCTGATTGACAGGTCGGCGTGTAGCCACGCCCTAGAGCATCACCTGCTTTATCGTCAATTTTAAAATAAATGTGAACAAAATATACAAAATGAACATCATGCTGTATTGAAGAAGACTTGATGCTAGTGATTGATACCTTAACCTCATTATGAAAATGTTTACTGAGGTAACAAATCAAGTGGTAAGTAGGTATATTTTCCCGTATACTTCTATAGACTTCAATTTGCAACCAGTGGAATCGCCCCCTGCTGGAAATTGCAGGTTTAAGGCACTTCCGCATTGGCTTCACTTTTCAGACCCAGAAGCTTCGTCTTTTATTTTTACAGTCTATGGAAAATAATACATTGTTGATATTAAGTTATAACTATCAAGTGATTAAAGTCAGTCCTAAAACCAGCGTAGGTGATCTACTGCCAACAACTGTGATCTACTGCACAGATGATGAATTGTGGGATACACATAGTGTGCTTCACATATGGGTTAGATGGAATCCTAAAACCTTCCAGGCAGCGCTGCCTGGAAGGAGACGTTGGAGGCTTAAAACACAGATAAATGGTTAAGTGAGGCATTTTATCAGACAAGGGACACACTGGAGGCATGTGAACTGACCCAGAGTCAATGCCATTGTCTACTAGAAAGAACCTCAAAACACAAGGTCTTATGGGTAGTAAGATATGGATGTTAGGAAGTGAAGGCAGCACTTCCTAAAGCGGCCGGCAGTATTAGTGGGTGTTTAGACCAAAAGCAGTCCTGTACGTGTTCAAACAATGCAAGGGCTGCATTTTTTTGGAGCAATGTTGCTTCAGGTACCAATGAGACAATGTAATCTGAGTCAGGAAGTCCAAGTGGAGTAACAGATTACTTCATTTAAAAGCTTATCAGACGTCCAAACACTGCACAGCAGTTTTTACTACTCAGGGACAGGATTTTACAACGCACAGAAATACATATCTGAATAGCCAATGCAATCTGATGTTGCATTGAGCCCTCTGTGTTGGCACCCCTGATATTTCAGAAGCTATTTATGTAACGACAACATTATCATAACTAATGGGACCAAGGGAAGAACTACAAAAATTAAACCCAAGTTGTAAAAGTGTAGCTTTCCTCTACATCAATGGACCTGTCTGCATTGCCTAATCCTATTTATGACGTACTTCAGCTGTCCCCTTGTTCATGTTTCCCACTGAAAGATAAAACACAGTGAATAAAAAAGAATATTGAATTATTCTAAATCATGAAAATCCTAATAACGTTGGACTTTAGTGAAGCTGAATTAAATTAAACTTAAAACAGTAAGGTCCAACTGGAAGATCTACTTGTCCGCCTACTTGGCATCACATACCACCTCAAAACTGATGAGAAGTATGCACCAATATGGCTGACCAAGCTGTCTGCATGCAATTTAATTTAATTATCAGAATTATTCAATTAAACTGACACCGTAAAAACACCATGAAGGAAAAATAAAAAAAAGTTTACGCTCTCCTGTGATACTTTCTCTCTCTCTCTCTCTCTTGTGTGTGTGTGTGTGTGTGTGTGAATGTTATTAATAATGGTTAATAAATGCTGTTATGTGTCTGCATCAGTGGTTCAGGTTTCACAGCTAATGCAACGACGTCAGCAGTCTGGATGCACAAGTTCTCTCTTTCTTCCACTCAGTCATGCCTCCCTTTCCCTCTGTCTCCTATATCATCTTTCATGCTTTTCAAAAAGCCCCTCATATCACACATACACACACACATGGACATCAGCATTCTCTTCCAGGAATATTGGAGCATAACTTCCTGGTTCTGGAGTCATTTAACCTGTCTGATAGGACCGTTAGGGGAGACAGACAGAAAGTACAGGATTGCTGCGTTTTTCTGAAATGTGTCACAGGTTCAAACTGTGCACTATTCTTCCTCTGCTTTCCAATCATACTTCTTAAGTAACCAGTCCAAGGACTGTGATAACCTGCAGACATCCCAAATATGCAGACCAAAAGTCAGAAACACTAGATAGCTTGAGCTGATTCTTAAATTCCACTCCTGACCTGAGACAAGACAGAAACCAGGCTGAGCCAACCAGGAGGTCATGACCCCACAGGAGCTATGAAGATCAGTCGGTCAAGAAGCATTTTTAAGCGTCCAAAAGAGTCCAGAACTACAGAAACACTTCGCTAGAAGACCTGTGGCTCGAAGCTGAAGTTGGAAGCTTCAGGATATTTTCTGACACATCAGCCAGTTCAAGGATATCCTTCATTTCAGAGTAAAATAAGTTCATTACCATGCTGCATAATAGGTTGATTATGTTAGAGTCTTTGGCGGTGAGACTGAAATTATAACGGTTATAGTATAGTATAGAGTCTGGGTCTGTCCGAGGTTTCTCCCTAAAAAGGAGTTTTTCCTTGCCACTGTCGCAACAGCTACTGCTAATGCTTGCTCTTGAGGCAATCACTGTAATAGTTGGGGCTTTGTAAATTACAGAGTGTGGTATAGACCTACTCTATCTGTAAAGTGTCTCAAGATAACTCTTGTTATGATTTGATACTATAAATAAAATTGAATTGAATTGAATTGAATTGTATAGAGGCCATGGATATACAGGAATATCCCCCCAAAGGAGTCTATAGTGGTGGTGAAGTAAGAGCCTGAAGATCTGGATGGATGTTTATGTGGAACGGGGCTTCTGATGACAAAGGAACCCTGGGTGCTGGGAATGATGGGAACTGGAGGGGAGTTGGATGGATTTTGCCTGACATGACAACTGACAGCAGCAGAGAGGACAACAGATTTAAAGTTTGAATGCAACAATGCCAAAGCTCCTCAGATCGGGGCAAAATTTGGTTGTAGCAAACGAAGTCTTCCTTAGCTAAGCTTCATTTGGTAACATTTGTCAGTTGACTTTTTTCCCTTTGTTTTCTGTCAGTGGCAAACATTTACGCAAGCTTGAGTGTGTGGGCTAATTGCTGCACATACACAATACATCAGTAATACATCTCTACCTGTGAATTGCTACAATGGCAGAGAGTCACTAGCTGAGTAGTCTGGATCAACGGAAGTACATTTCCAGGCTTGGTTCTTTCAGGGAATGATTGTAAAGATTTACAAAAAATATGTTTACAGCATTAACTATCTTACTGGGACATTTTGGGACAGATTGGTGAGGATTGGTGTGGTATATGTAGTTTAACGTTACACACGGTGATAAACTGGTAAGAGCAGATTACGTTTAACCATGTATCCAGCTAATTTAAATAGCTCACTTTACTGTATTGTGTGAACAGTTACTTCATTTAATATAGTATGTGGCGTTTTTCTTTTGCGTGGTTCAAATGTTCCACCAAAACAAGTTCCTTCCCAAGGCTATTTTGCAGGGCCACCGTCACTGTGTCCAGAGCTTAGCGACACCCATGACGATTATGATTGGTTTAAAGAAATGCAATTCCTATCCTGGAATGTGTATGTGGAGGCGCCAGACCTTACTCCGCAGGGCTGTGGCGATAGGTCTGGCAATGCGAGATTACTAGCCGAGGCTCACTAGCAACAACATAGCAAGTGTCTTCATAACCACAATGCAACACTGTGAAAGCAACAGATCATTGAAGCGCTCCCTGGCATCTGTATATCAAGTAAAATAGTATTTTGAGTGCCATTATTACTAAGAAAATGTCCAACTTGGGGCCATCAGATGAACAAGTTGAAATTATTTGATCACTCATTTAGCCTCAACACTATCTGCGTCCAACAAGAACTGGAGAGTGAAGTGGACAGCTTCTGTGGCAGCCTTTCTGCTAACTGCAAACATGCTAAGGCTAACCTACCAACTATCATGATGAAGTCAACAGTCTTTGGACTAAAGCGACCTATGTGATGTTGTGCTAGAAAATGATGTTCATAATATGCATGGATGTACATTTTAATGTGTATGTGGTCTGAATGAGATGAATAATTTAATAATATAAAAATTTGTTTAGAATCATGTTGTCCAATTACAATTTATTGTTAAGATAATAATGAAGTAATGAGGGACTACTATGAAACTATTCAGCATTATGTATCACTTTACTTGGGGGGGGGGCACACAAAGGGCAAGTAATCATGAGATAACTAGAAGGGTATAGAGAGCACAGACCTCCACCAAGACCATGATAGAGAGCCCTGTGTTGGACTGTGTCCTTAATCCAGCTCCAACCCACATTTTATGTCTGCTCTCGCACGCACCTGCAAAAAATATGATTTTTATATTCCCCTCCCCCATTGCTTTTAATGATATTTGTGGTAAATAGTTGGAAAATACTCATTGTTATGTATCGCTTTACAATACGGGACACAAAAACAGTATGTGATATTTAAGTAATTAGTAATTAATGAGTTGTAGTTTTGTGCAGGAACGACTCATGACGAATGTGGTCAGTATGATCAATTGACAGATATTTATGAACTAATCATTAAATAATGATCTATTAATGTAGTATGTCAGGTTATTATCAGGTCATTCCTGATTCATTCCTCACTCGTTCCTTAGTAACTAATCACATTTTTGTGTACCATATTGTAAAGTGTTACCAAATAAATGTATTTAGTTACATTCCACCACGGCAATACACACACTAACTATACACACAGCAGGAAACCTTTTATGGATATGTTTCATTTTTAGGTTGACCCTTGAGCTCTATGTTTTGGAAACACACAGATGCATGCTCCAATGAACTGAAGCATGCAGGCAGTGAATACAGTGGATGTTTTTTATCATGACAAGGTCTGCATGAAGCTTTCACGCATCGCTGACACGTCACCTCTGGAGGCCTCCAATTTGCTGATTCAGTACTCAAGGGCATTGTGGGCAGAATTGTAGTCCTTAACACAACACAGAGGAGTCCCTGCAGACTATCTGTACTTTTACATTCATACATACACTAAAAAGAAAAGTCCCACAAAGTCTTGGACCATTCTCACCAACCCAGACCTCTGCCAGGTGGAAACACTATCTGTCCAGTTTAGCTTCATTCAGAGAAAAATCAGCCCTACATTAAAGATCACTGGCCTGGCCATTTGATCTCAAAATCATAAAGGTACAGAGGAGCCGTTCTTGTGCAATGTAAAAATTAGTACAGTTGAGCTGAAATTATGAATTGATTAGTTGATCAACAGAAAAATTATCAGCAAGTATTGGGATAATTGATTAATCATTTGGCTCCATTCCCTGTTTCCAGCTCCTCCTTTAATAGGATTTGCATCTTTTCTTTGTCTTATTTGATAGAAGACTGAAGCCTATGTTGTAGCTTTTGGTCTTTTGATTGGGAAAAACAAGCACTTTGATTACATTTAGGTGATTGTGATGGCCATATTTCACTATTAACTGACCTTATGTGCGGTCACGGAAGGCTTGTATCATGTGAACGCGCCAACAGTTTTGTTTTCTTTACTTTGAATTCCTCAAGGGTGTGGCATAAACTACACACTATAGCTTTAATTTGCATATTCAGGTTTGATCTCAATGCAGAGTTGCGATAATGGCATACTTATTAATACCAAGTTTAAATGCAAAATGTCTCTGTGTTTACCCTCGCTAGCTCACTGCAAACGACAGGCCATGCTTGGAATATGAAAGTTAACCATAACTGGTGGGCAAACATGCAAGAATATCCCTGTTAGACAGCAAATGTTGTAACCATTCACCAAAAGAACCAAAAATCAGAATCAGAATCAGAAAAAGATTTATTGCCAGGTAAGTTGCACTTACTAAGAATTTGCCTTTTTTGATGGTGCATACATAAAACATATTATAACAATACTATGAAACAAACAACAATAAATACAGAAACAAATAACACATACATATAACTATTAAGGGTGGGGAAGAAAATCGATACAGCACAGTATTGCAATATTTTCCGTGGCAATACTGTAATCGATGCACAGACACCAAGTATTGATCTTTTATTAAATATGTGTTGGTCAGTTTGTCTGCTTGACAATCCCATTTTGCAGCAATGAAATTGAAGTGAGATGAACAAACAGAGAAATGTATCTTTTTAGATAAAACAAATGTTGACAACGTTTCCTTTTGGGGACATCATTTGAAACTGGGAAAAATTTTAAGTTGGAAATAAGGTAAGAAATTGCAATATATCGCAGAATATTGCAATATGTTTAAAATCGCAATAATATTGTATTGTGACAAAAGTATTGTGATGATATAACTATGTAATAACTATATAAGCACACAAAAAAGAGGTTGTAAGGCCTGCCTTATTGCACGATCCAAATCTTCGTCAAAAAACTTTTTCAGGGTGTAGCTTTCTAGCTTGAGAGTTGTTGTTGTGTCATGTAGTGACAAGGATTTTTAAAAACGGTAACAAGCAGATAGTGGAAGGGGAGGACAATTCCGACTGAAATAGGCGGCCAATGGCAGGCCTATTAGCACAGTCTAAATCCTGTGAGTCTGACTATTGTCCAGGTACAGATACAGAACACGTTAAAAACACTCACAAACTGCCATGAACAAAGAATGAATCAAGAGGTACAACTGAATTACTTGAATTAAACTGACTGACTGAAATTGACTTTTTGACCTGTCTCTCTTCTCTCTCTCCTGTAGTCTCTTCACCACCAGACAGCCGTGTGGGCGTCATTTAATCTTCGTCTTGTCCCGGTCTGTTCCTGCAGACTTCCTGCCCACTCGCTCTCTTTCTCCTTTCAGCCCCTCACTGATCATTAACCTCCCTCCTTGTCGCACGCCCACACCGCTCGTCCTGATTTCGTCCTGGACGGTGGGACGGCAGTGCGTCTGCTGTCAAGCCCTTCACAGAAGCTCTGGAGGGGAGAAATGGATGAGGGGTTCATTGGAGGCAGTTATAATGAGGAGGGGTAATGGGTAATGAGAAGGTGTGCAAACCGAGAAACACTATGCTCATTCATGAGCAAATATTTGATACAGACATGAAGAGATAAAGATAAGATTACATGTTATTGATCCCCAGGGAAATTGCTGTGCAGCAACTGCAATACAAAGTGGGAAAAGTGCAGACATAAAAGTCTAAGATAACAATAAGGTGCAAATCCAATATATATATATATATATATATATATATAAAGAGAGCAAGAGAGAGAGAGACCTACAATATAGACAATGCCAAAGTCAAGAGAGCAATTGTTGCTGGCTGTTGCTTGTATCAAGTATAAAAATCCCCTCCAAAGAATACAATTAATCACAAACCGTATGTCAAACATGTAATCATGTGCACAGTTGCAGGCCATTGTTCTACACACACATTCACAGAAAGAACATTGTGTTGTCGTCAAGGCTATCCCTGCTTCCTGTCCTGCTGGACCGGCAGGGTTTGGCCGACCAGAAGGCCGCCTGTCTGCCTTAACCTCATTTCTATAACAGATCAGCTCATTCATTCAATTAGCAAACACTCGCACATGCACATTAAGCCATCAGAAATCTATGGCCTCCCAATCTAATTGCTGAAAAGTAAACTGATTCTCAAAAGTCTCTGCGATTGGGCTCTCTGATTGATGGAAACCTTTTGATCCATAGATAGATTTCCTGGATCCTGCAAGGACAATGTGCAAAGAAGAGATATCAAATCAATAATCTTTAAAGTTACGATCAGTGTTGGTGAACTGGGCTGAAGGAGGGACAGAGAAAAGGCAAAGGATGATCATCAGAGCTGATGGGAAACTTCCCGCAAAGCATGAAGAGCATCTCTTCCTCTTTAGAGAGGAAAGATGAAGCTACAGTGTGTCAGTGCTGGATGTTTGAGTGGAGGTCAGCGAGTCACTTAATCAGCCACACACTGACAGATGTAAATGTCAGAGCAGCTGGCACTCAGCACAGTATTACACTCACTGTAGCAACAAGATGTTCACAGCTGATTTACAGTCTACGTTAATGAATCATTTATCTCAAACATTGGCAGCGTTGGTTTGAAGAACGTAAAGCTTTTCACCGTTGTATTTTCCTGTTTTCAAGGGTTTACCAGTGCCAGGGCTAGAATCTTTATAAACCTCCACATGTGACTTGAATACAACTATGGACAATTAACACACAGCTTTGGTTCCTGTAGTTTTACAGAGAAGTCGTGGGGAACACTAACATGGAGTGGAGTATAGTTTAGCCCTGGGCTGAGCTCCAAGTGTGAAAACCAAATGTGTAAGCCGAGAACTAAGTATAATGTAGTCTCGCTTTGCCAGACCATCCACACTGCTGTGGAGCAAATGAGGGCCTGGCTAGTCCACACAGCATTCCGGGATGGGAGAAAAACGTGCTCTGGTTTACTGGCATTTCTTTAAACCAATCACAATCGTCTAAGCTAAGCTCAGCATGGTGCCGCTGCAAAATAGCCTCGGGAAGGAACATGTTTTGGTGGAACGTGTATGTTCAAAAGTTGTTTTAGTCGTGCAACAGAAAACTCAGATTGGACAGATAGTCTAGCTAGCTGTCTGGATTTACCCTGCAGAGATCTGAGAAGCAGTTAACCATAGTCCTCAGAAATCCACCGGAGTTTAAAATTACACAAAGAAAGTGGAAGGTAACGGGACATCCGGCCGAAAAGAGTGACATCCGGCCGAAAAGAGTGACATCCGGCCGAAAAGAGTGAAATCCGGCGGAATTTCCGGCGGCAACGGAGCAATCCCGGAAGTGGGATGTCGTGGATATAGACTACTGAAGGAAACTGAAAGAAAGGCAGTGAAGGTTGGGGTTTTGGATGGGCATGATGTCTGACTTGGTGTTGAAGAAAGTGAAACATGGACATTGAATGTAAAAAAAACTTGTTGGAAATAATCCAGGGTTTCGCAGAATTGTCCAATACTAATTATCTTGACTGGGGGCAGGGTCTGTAGATCAGTAGATGGATTTAGTTCATGAATTCACGCTGAGATCATTCAAATCTCAAATTCCAAATTCCAACACAAATTAAGCGGAGGACAGACATCGGCGAAAAGACATGCATCCGGCAGAATTTCCTGCGGCACCAGAGCAATCCCGGAAGTGGAACGTCGAGGATATAGACTAAGTATAATGAGAATGTCCTTTAAAGGGATAATTCCAGTTTATTACAACGTGGGTTTTATTTTAGTAGGTTTGGCCATCATTTCTACCGGTTATGTTAACATTGTACTCCAAATTGCTGAGATCTGCGAACTTAGTGACATTGCTGCAAACACGAGAAACACATCCTTCCTTGCCAAAACTTATTGGGAAGAAGAAATAAAGGTGACAGAAAAAAAACAGTTACCCAACTGTCTATTGTCTATTATTATTGCTTTCATTTTTATCTCCAAACAAAATGGTTTCAGTAATCTTGCTAAATTGTTTTAAGCATGTCTGATATCTGGCTGCTCATGTTTCTTTCGTGCTATTTTTTACTCTTCATTTATTGAATAACACTCACAGTTACAGGTGAAATCTCTTACCCCCTATGTTGTACAGTATATATGTAGTTTTGCCAATAAAATACACCAGGTGCAGTGTTTCTGCAGATCTAAGTCCTTTCATCCAGACTAGATCCCTCAGACCAGAAATCCTTCCTTGGGCCTTCTTCAGTCCCAGTCAGGACCCCAGATCTTATAAACTGAGAGAGGTTTGATCTTTACAGCTGATTGATTTAAAAATGGTGCTTTACCTATAATCCACATTTAATATACATGTTAATTTGCATGAAGAAGATGCAGTAAATGTGTGCCATGGAAATTCTGTGGTTACTGTATTCCTCTCCCAGATGTAAAATGTTATCATAACTGATAGAAATGATGGCCAAAGTTTTGAACATGACACCAAAGTTGTAATAAACTGGAATTATCATTGGATGTACTTTCCTCATCATTTGGAGTCCCACAGACCCCATAAGTGAATGATTATGATAATTGTGATATTAATCCTTTTTTTCTTTTCTTTAGCAATGTATTTTATGATTTTCTTCTAAAGTTATTAAAACTCAATATGCATAACTTATTAAGGTGGTTACTCTTTCAATTGTCACAAACTGGACTTTAACATTTGATGGTGATATATACAGAAATGACCATAAAGCGTTGTTAATACACCAATCAAGGAAATATTTCATGTTTTAAATGTTATATGAGCTATACATGAACAAATACGTTCCTTTTGTTTGCCAAAAAGTCATTCACAGACAAAGAAAAGTACAGTATGTTATCGTACAGCGTGATGTTACTTATGTTTGGGTTGGTTAGTCCCCAGAGAGGTTATAGCTCTTATGAACAAACTGTTATAAAACTCAAATAACATAAATCCTAATTTTTTTTTTTTTTTTTTAGGAGAAGTAGTGCTTTGTGAACACCAATCCCAGATAAGAACATCCATTGCATCCTGTACAGGTTTACAGCCCAAACTGGGGCATTCACTGAAACATGTCTTCTCTTCAAAATCAGGTTATTTTACACAATTATCTTCATGGAGGAAAAGTCATAAAGCAGCACTCTGATAAAACAATGCAAGGTATATTGTTTGGAGCTGTTGAAGAGGGCCCAAAACACAGCATTAGGGTTAATGGACACAACGTAAGCCTATAGAAGCCTACCAAGCAGCAACATTGTGATGTTTGATAAGCCCGATAGCAGCAGTTTGTAGTTACAGGAGTTGCTATTAGAACCAAGGCAGCAGTGCAGGTTTGGTTCAGAGTTCTATTTTGCAGAGTGGAGGTCCTGAAGCAGCAGGCCGGCTCACAGCTCCTCTTTTATTCTCGGCCTCTCTCTTTGCTCTGACAGATCCGTGCTGATATCAGATTGATGGGCCCGTTTGATTGAAGTCTCTTTGTCGTGCTAATGTCACGGCGAGTGATGGATGAGGCGCGTGCGTCGGTACGAAGGCGCGCGTGCGCGCGAGAACTCCACTCCCCAGTTTCTGTGACCGGGCTGACAAACTTCTGTCCTCCGGTCACCATAGGCGACGTGACGACGAGCCTCGTGACCCGCTGCAGAGGTAAGAAAAGAAGTGACACGGAAGAAAGAGAGAGAGAGAGAGAGAGAGAGAGAGAGAGAGAGAGAGAGAGAGAGAGAGAGAGAGAGAGAGAGAGAGAGTCAAGGAAAAAGAGGGGAAAGCAGAGAAATTGAGGAAACAATTTGGAGGACGGAGTGTAACCTGTGAGGAGGTGAAGAGGTGACTTGACTCTTTTCTGTCTTCTCGCGGTGTTTTCCACTGTCACCGATGAGCCTTTGGAAAACAGTTTGAGTTGAGCTGTTGACAGCGTAAAGGCCTTTCGTTTACGCACACAAACACACACACACACACACACACACACACACACACACACACACACACACACACACACACACACACACACACACACACACTCACAGCACAGCAGAGCGCATTATTCATGTGTGTTTCGGGTTTGGGGACGTGCAGATCGCACTTTCTTTCCTCCACAGTGGAAGTTTCTTTCAAAGATATTTTATTTTATTTTATCTTGTGATTTATGTTCGTTCGACAGAGAGACTTCACTCCATTCCATTTATTTCTGGAAAACAAAAACAAACAAAAAAAACGTTTTTAATGGAATTTTCCGATTTTGGATGTTTTTTCTAACTCATTTCCGTTAACATCATCTGTGGGCTCCTGCTTCTTGCTGCTCATTTCACACTTCACTCAGCCCTACCGTGCATCCGGTCTGCATGGACAACATGAACTCGTTTGTGGAATACTCCATTTGTAATCGACCGGGGACCGGCGCTTATTCTGCGCCTAAATCTGGATACCACCACCACCATCATCTGCATCCTCATCATCATCCTTCTCTGGATCAGCATCAGGGCTTCCCCGTGACCTCCGGCTCTTTCCATACTGGACCCACCGGCTCTCCATCTGCCGTTAACGGGACGAGAAGTGACAACAGCGTCGGGGGAGCGAGTTACACCGGGGATGAGCGGCTGTACGGGGGCTCTGGAGGTGGAGGAGCGCACGGGACCACAGGAGCACACCAGCATCAACAGCATCCTCATCATCCTGAGCAACAACATCATCAGCAGACGCACAACGGCTACCATCATCATCCGCACCTTCACCAAACCCAAAGCTTACAAAGCGGAACACTGTCTGCCTATAATGCCGGGAATAGCGGCAGCAGCGGGGCCTATGCGGGTCAGGCGTGCGCCACAAACTCGGAGTATATTAACGCGATAGGCCCTCCCAACACCGTTCACCCCCAGTATTTCATGGAGGAGTCTGTAGCCTCCACCTACTATCATCAATCAACCTTCCCCAGCTCGGCCCCCACCGTCGGCCCCAGCTACGGGGCCCTAGCTGGGGCCTACTGCGGGCCTCAGGGCGCTCTGGCCGGGTCACAGTACCCGCAGCAGCTTGGCGGGGGTCTGGACGCAGCGGGCTACCTGGGGCTTCCACACGGGGGAGGTTACGGTGAGCTACCGGTCTCCCAGGACCGTGAGAGGGGGGATGAGGAGGGCCAGCAGGCCGGGCAGGGGCAGACCTTCGACTGGATGAAGGTGAAGAGGAATCCGCCTAAAACAGGTAAGGAGGGTGGGTGATTTTTCTGGCCATAATTGGTCCGTTTTTGTGACTTAAGGTCATAGTTTAAAGCATTATAAGGGCTGGGCCTACAGTTAGTCAAATGTTGACACTGTGGGCTATTCAATGGAGATGTGGCCTCTTTTGCATTTATCACACGAAATGTTGCAGCCAAAAGACCTAAAATAAGCTTAGCCTAAGACAAAAAAACAGTTAATCGTTTATGAAAAGCTGAGATGAGGGAAAAAGAGAAATGTGGCCTTTAGTCAGCAATACAATGTTAAAAAGAAAAGCTAAAGGGACAGGCTATAAAACAGTTGTTTTGATTGTTTCACGAGCGCAAGAGCTTTCCCACCTCTGAAAAATAACGACTTTAATATTGGCCTAAAATGTTGTTGTTTTTCCTGCAGGCCTAACTTTCAAATGTAAGGTGTCAGGCTTTATAATGTAAATGTTGTTTTCCGTCTGTTCTTTCTTTGTCTTTTCACAAAGTCAAGTCTCAATTCGTTTTACTGTAAACCAGAAAAAAATGGAGAAAAAAAGAAATATAGGCCTATTGCATGTTTGAAGTGTGCCATGGGTGTATTTTAAATGTGGTTGTCCAACATCAAGACACCTCACGTGCACTGTATATAAAAATAACTGTTTGATTATGATTATGAGCCTATTGTTATTATTATTACATTTCACAGATATTTCAACCACAATAAAATATCTGTTGCCGTGACCTGAAATCTTTCATTAATTATTGCTTTATTTTCATTATCATTAAAAAAAATAGTCCACATTTGATCTACAATCGATAAATACAATTCATTAGCTTGTTCTTTTTAAAATGATACAGTCGCCAATTGGCTGCTGAATATTTTTCAAGTGAAAAAAATAGAGCTTTTCATTAAGATTCAAAACATGAAAACGTAAAATATGAAGGTATTGATGATAAAAAAAAAAATTAAAAAAAGTTACATTTTCTCATTGTCGTAAACTGGACTAGGTACTGATATTTTGTCAAATGAAATACGGTGTTTAAGTGTTTTCAGGACTTATTGAGTATGCAGTCATTGCAGTCATATCTCAGGACAGATAGCAGGTCTGGCCTGGGTCCACTATGGGCCCCGAGGCCTGATAGTTTAATTTTTCTTTTCTTTTTTCTCCTCTCTCTTTTTCTGTCTCTCGTAATGGATATAGCAGACGGGTTACTTGCCCTGCTGTTATCTTTTACCCCCCCCCCCAACCCACCCCCACACCCTCCGCCATCACACCCCCAGCCCTGCTTCTCATCCCTCCATCCGTCTGTTCGCGAGCCCCCTCACCCCCCCACCCCCTTCGTATTTCCCTCTGGTCGAACTAACTTATTTTAGTAAAAACGTGGACTTGTACCATGTGTGATTGGTTCAGAGACACTGATCACGCAGAGGCCCAATACAACCTAAAGTCTGGATTTAAGTAGCCTAATTAGCATGAAATTAATAAATATTAACATGAATACATATTAATAGGCTACATAAAGACATGAACACCAAATCAGACATCAAATACGTAAAAAGAGAAGGGGGTCTTTAGACAAGAGGAGCCATTTACAATGAGCGTGATAGGCATAAAGAGTAGCTTCCAAACAAAGACGCATTGAAATTATACACGCGAGGCTTTGTTTTCTACGCTATTAGCATCCATAGCGCATGCATGTTCTCTTTTTATTTAATTATATAAATAAAATAAGTACCTAAAGCACATTTTTTAACAGCTTCTCTCCCCCCCTCTCCTCCACCAGTCAAGGTGTCGGACTTCGGCCTCGCGGGCGCACACAACAACGCCATGCGCACCAACTTCAGCACGCGGCAGCTCACGGAGCTGGAGAAGGAGTTCCACTTCAGCAAGTACCTGACGCGGGCGCGGCGCGTGGAGATCGCCGCTACGCTCGAGCTCAACGAGACGCAGGTTAAAATCTGGTTCCAGAACAGGCGCATGAAGCAGAAGAAGCGCGAGCGGGAAGGCGCCTCCGCCACGGCGCGCTCCGGTACCGACAGCGGCTTCAACAAGGACTTGGAGGACACCGATCAGTCCTCCGCGTCCACGTCTCCAGGCGCGTCCCCGAGCTCGGAGACGTAGTCAGCGCGAGCGACGTGACTGGTTCTGCAGAAGTGTCACTTAGGGGAAACAGGTGGCATACTGTCTTGTACTACTGCTTAGTGATGCACTATGGAATGCATTCTGCATCTACTTCTGCTTTGGTCACTGACTTCCTACATGTCCCAGAATTCCTTTTGAAAACCCACCCAGTACCTGAACTTTTGCATTCAATGAGTTTCACAGAAAACCTTTCTTGCAAGTTGCTGCTTGGTCAGGTGTTTTTATAGAAAATAAAAACGGGTTTCAGTGACTTAATAAGACGTCAAAAAGCAATAGAGCTTGATGATAATGATGATGATGATGATGATGATGAGGATGATGATGATAATGATGGGATGCACTTTGCCATCTTTATATGATGTCTGATATACAGGGTTTCACTGGAAATGGGTTATTTAAGTTGGATAATACATACTATCTGCTGATATTTTGTTGTGTTTTTTTCTACATTTTGTCACTTGAAAAAGTAAATGTTATAATAGTATTTTTGCCACAGTTTTTGTAAAAAAAAGCCCAAACATTTAGATCATTATGGGGCACCTACAACTCCACTGAAAGCCTTCATGATTGAAGTCAATGGAAAGGAACTCAGGAATACACAACTGTGTTGACATGACAATTCAACATACAAAACTCTTTTTTTTAATTATGCAAAATATGACAAGCTGTGGTCCATCTTTACCCCACATACCAGTCTAACTAAATGAGCCTTATGATCAGGAATACAGGGAGCCTCTGATGGCAAAACACACTGTCTTATCTGGCTCTAGCTAGTTTTCTTCCACTTTTAAAACCTTTAATGTTGTTTTGTTTGTTAATGTTTTAAGTGTTGTACTCTGTGTATGTCTCACCCCATGCAGCTCTGGTCTTTGCACTATGTGACTACAGGGTACATTTTCAGACAAATTGCTCAAATACATTGCTCCTTTCAGTTTTTATGAATGATGACAAAGACTGTAACCTGTAACACTTTTACAGTCTGATCTACAGGATTGTGTCTTGAACATGTTAGTTAGACTCAGGGGCTAATATGGTGTGTGTGTGTGTGTGTGTGTGTGTGTGTGTGTGTGTGTGTGTGTGTGTGAGGGTTAGTGATCACTGAAAAAAGGGGAAAAAAAGTGCTAAAGCCTGTACGACACACGTCGGCTTGCTGAAAGGGAAAAGTGTGGAAATGGTATTTTACTGCCTGCCCTTCCCCCATTAAAATAAATTATTGGATGCATTTTATGTTATTGATTATATATAATGGGAAAACAGTGAGTATGTCAAGGGGACGTTTCCCTGTGGACATCTTTTTTTGTTACTGCTGAAAACCTGACAGAAAGACTACATCATGTGAATTGTTTAACTAAATATTTCCCTCAGATTAGGTTTTGCAAACATCATGGTCAGGGTAAATCCCTTCATATGTGTATTGTTGTCAGGTTAAAGGCCGGCCTCTCCTGCAAACTGATTTTTTCATAATGATGTCTGTTGTTTTTAAATGAGAGCAGACTGACTGAGTTTTATTAGTTCTGCTGCCTTAGAGACACTCCCAATCATGTTCCGATTTGTCTTTTTCTACTTTAAGCTACCTCAATTAAAGATTCTTCTGTCAATCCACTGCGTTGCACTCTTAATGATATATTCTGTAGACCGACCATAAACTGCTTGGTATGACATAAATTCATTGATTGACGGATCAATTTGATTGATTTGCAGTACCACCCAACATTTCCAGCATTTGAAAGCTGTGCTATTTTACAAACATCTCAAATCCTTGGCATGTTCCAGGGCACGGTCAAGCCACAGAAATCATTTTGGTGCCCTAGCAAGTCCAAACAGTACCATGCTACACTGTAAGAAATAAATCCGTGAAATAACAGATAAAGTTCTGGCAGCTCATTACACAGACTTTTTCCCGTAATTAAAAACAGAAATTTTGGTAGCTGCAGTAAAAATACAGAAAATGTTCTGTTATTTAAAATTCTCTCATACAGTTTGTAAACTGAAGCTGAACTGAATAGAACTTCAAAAACTTAGAAAAAAAATGACCAAAAAAGTCAGAAAGTGTCAAAAATGCCGGAAAGACTGACAAACGACAAGCAACAAAAGCATCAGGAAAAGCTTCGAAAAGTCTTTTCAAAATGTCAGAAAAAACGCCCAAAATGTTGAAAAAAGCGACAGAAACTTCATAAAGGTAAAAAAAAAAAGTGACAACATGGGTAATTAATCCCCCAAAACCAACCTCCGTGGCCAACAAATTCAGCAATTCGACATGTAAAAAACAAAAATCCAACTGTGAGTCACGTTCTATGGAAAATTTCGGTTGAAATATACAGACATTTGACTGTTAATGCACAGATATTTGCTAGAGTATATAGATACCATGCAATCTTTATTGTTTTTGGGTGAAGTATTCCTTTAAGACAAGTGATCTAATGACTCAAACTAGCAGTGAATTAATCTACCAACAAGTATAGTGTGTGTATCACAGCCTGATATATCTTCTTCCTCTGTGCCATAAAAACACACCAATGAGCCACACTGTTGCACTGGGTGACATGCACCTTCATTACCATGAACACACACACTGTTCTTTATAGTGACTCAATCCCACACACACTGTCATGCTGCCACAAACACTCCACCAAATGTGGATTAACCAACCGCTGAAAATAGTTCCCAACAACTGCACTATTTCCTCCTGTTTGAGTAAAAACTACAGTGTCTAGCTAAATTACTGAGACTTTTGTAAATTAAACTAAAAGATGACACACCACATGCCATAGGCTCATCAGAAAAGTGATACGTATCAAGTAAATAAAATGTTAGATTGCCCAAAAAATGTGCACTACATTCCAGCAAGAGGTTGAAATGGCAAAAGAAGGTGAAGGAGGGGAAATGGAAATAACAAAGGAGGAAAAGGAGCTGGTTGTCTTCCTCCTTGGATTAAAGAAACACAACATCCAGAGAACTTCATGCATTTCAAAAGCAGTCAGGCCTCTCACATCCACACGGTTGTATGGCCTCTGGCTGACCCCCCCACACACACACACACACACACACACACACACACAGGGCTACAATGAGGAATGTAGCAGGGCTTTCCGGGTGGCTCAGTGACCTGTTGAACTTTGGAGAGCCTCTGGGATATCTAAACATGTAAACACACTCCTCCTCCCCATCATCATCTTCATCTCCCTCTCCTCTCTGCTGGTCTGAAGATGCCTGTCCTGGAGCCTGGGTGGCAAGCTCAGTCATCACCTCGTCACACACACTGGACACAGACCTGCCTCAGATCCTTTTCCACTCTCACACTTCATCCGGTGCAGCACATCACAGCAGCTGTTTTGATGATGTTGGTTTACCTCATCTTCCACTGCAGTTAGTGGTTTTCTACATTTGCCACTATCCAACTAACAAGAACCTGTTTTTGGCATTGGATATAAATTGCGAGGCGTGGAATTGTCACATATGATCGTTAATCAATCAGTCAATTTATTTTGTCACATGAGATCGTACAAGGTACAATTCCAGTGACAACAGCTTGTGCATGATTTATTATAAAAACTGAATGTGAGGGTGGGGGGGGGGGGGGGGCAGTCTTAGGCAGTGTCCTCATTTAGGATCCTAGTAGTCTATATATCGACAACGTTTCATTTACAGGATTGTTCCGGTGTTGCCGGAGGTTCTGCCGGATAGTCCCTCATTTTCGTCCGGATGTCCATAACCTTCCGCTTTCTTTGTGTTGGCATTTTAAACTCCGGTGGATTTCTGAGGATTATGGTTAACTGCTCCTCAGATCTCTGCAGGGTAAATCCAGACAGCTAGCTAGACTATCTGTCCAATCTGAGTTTTCTGTTGCACGACTAAAACAACTTTTGAACATACACATGGTCCACCAAAACAAATTCCTTCCCGAGACTATTTTGCAGAGGAACTGTTGCTCCGTCCGGCGCTTAGCACCTCCCAACACAATTGTGATTGGTTTAAAGTTAGTGCTAGAGCACACTTTTGTCCTATCCAGGAATGTTGTGTGGACTAGCCAGACCTTCCTCCGCAGCTTGTGGACATAGGTCTGGCAATGCGAGACTAGGATCCTAGAAGCTCCCCCTGAGCCTCTCAGTGCTGGCCCTGGTGTATCCGATACCTTCTACCCAACCTCAACAGGGAGAAAAGGCTGTTACCCAGGAGGCTTAGGCTTTTTCTTCCAGCGCCTGGTCTAAATATCCTTTAGGCAGGGTAGGGCACCGCCTATTGTATGTTCAGCTGAACTAACCACTCTCTGCAGGGCCTTTCATCCTGTTCAGTGGTGTTTCTCTACCAGTCCCTGTCAGGACGCTCTCCATGATGCAGGAGTAGAAATCCCTCAGTATTTGAGGAGTTAACCAGAATTTCATCAGGCATCTGAGGTGAAAAAGTCTCTGACTTACCTTTGTTAGTAGTAAATTTTAGTGTCAAACATAATTTGCATTTTCCTTTACTTTTTTAAAGTTATTATGGAGTAATAAGTGGTTCCATAGTGTATGTTATCTCATCTGCTTCACACGCAGGAGGTCCTGTAGAATCAGTCCTTCATGGTCTAATCCTTTGAGGAAGTCTCTTGGGTCACATTTGCCTTAAGCCGTAACATTATACATTGGGAAAAAAATCGTTTTAAAACATTTTATAGCATGATTAATACCATGCTTGTAAAAGTCTCACACTCACATTGAATACAGTTTTTTGCTCTCTTGAAAGTTATGCTGGTCAATTGTTGCCGTTCATTGCAAAAGCCCCACATCCACTAATCCTAAATCGACCTTCCCCTAGGGAGGAAGTCAGTATTGTCAATACCCTGCCATGCTGAGCTCGAAGCTTACTCGTGTGGAGTGATGAGGTGAAGGCCTTTACGCCAAATATCAAAACTGTATATATTCTACACTCACATATAATCTGTTCCACGTGAGATGGCTGGCTGAACTTTTTTTTTTGCATTTTTGAACATACTGTCATCACAAGATCTAAATAAGGTTCCATAGTGTAGAGGCTGTCATGTCTGCGTTACACGCAGAAGGTCCTGGGTTCGAAACCCGGTAGAATCAGTACTTTATATCTACTGGTTGCAGAGGTAATCGTTTGGGGTAGTTATTTACCTTTAATGTGTAGTCCTGTTCGGTGCTGTTTCCATACCAGGCATTGATGGTTCCTGTTAGGATGCTCTCGATGATGCAGTATTTCACAGTATTTGAAGGGATACCTGGAATTTCATCAAGGATCTGAGCTGGAACAGTCTCTACCGCATTACTATGGAACCCACGCAACTTCAATAGCATTCATACACTACTATTCGCCAGGCGTCCATGCTTACGCAAGGTAATGTAACCCGATTTGTTCAGGTCCTACCCCCTGACCAATCGGCTATCGTAACCTTAACCACTCGAGGTCAATACCTAACCCCAACCAATCGGGCTGCTTCGTAGGGCGGGACTTTCCTAGAAGTTACGTGAGATCCATAATAACCATGCCTTTCTCACCATTGAGTCAGTATGCAGCGCCCAGGTTAGACCCTCAGTGATGTGGACACCAAGGTACTTGAAGCTTTCCACCCTCTCCACCAAGGACCCATTGATATTAAAGGGGGCATAGTTTCTTCTGAAAGTTCACTGCCATCTCTTTAGTCTTGCTGACATACATGAGTAGGTTGTTGTCCTGCTACAGCGATGTGTCAGGTCCTCTAGTTGTTCAGGTATAGGCCTTTTTATATTTATTTATTGTTGTGATCAGGCCCAACACAGCTGTGTCCTCAGCAAACTTGATGATGGTGTTGGAGTCAAAAGTGGCTGCACAGTTGTGTGTGTAGCAGGGGACTCAGAACATGGCCCTGGGGTGCTCCGGTGTTAAGGTTGAGGGTGGAATAGGTGTATCTGCCCCCCCCTCACCACCTGGGGTCTGCCTGTCAGGAAGTCAATGATCCACATGCACAGTTACGTGTTAGTCCTATCAAAATGTTCAGAAACATCCAATACCAACGTTCATGTCGTTTGGGTCGATATAAGCAGACAATGATAACATAGGCAACCACTGTTCTATTTCCCAGATTGTTGATGCCTTTCTGCCATGTTTTCTTTAAGTTCTTTTTTTGTACCCACTATCCTTGTTACACACTAAAACTATCAACCAAAACACACACACACACACACACACACACACACACACACACACACACACACAGACCATCTTGTGTGTGGAAAATCAGTGAGAGAAATTGATTGAGTTTTGATAGGATGTCAGGTTAAGGAAAAGAAGGAAGGAAAGAAGAAAAGTTTGCCCGTTTTGAAGACAGAAGAGGGGCAGGAGGAAAAGAAGGGGGGAAGAAAAGGAGGAGAAGCAAGAAATGCTGAAGATGGTTACATTGGTAAGGCAGAACACAGGAAATATTGTGCTTATTGAGGCCGAGAGTACAGAGAGAGACAGAGTGAGAGACAGAGAGAGAGAGAGAGAGAGAGAGTGAGAGAGAGAAAGAGAGAGAGAGAGAGAGAGGGAGAGAGAGGGAGAGAGAGAGAGAGAGAGAGAGAGAGAGAGAGAGAGACCTTGAGAAGGAGCGGAGATTCTTTCAGGGTGACCTCATACGGTCTGACCCCCAACTTCTGTTTTCCTTTCCATAACTCATCTCAAGTTCAACACAGGGCTGTCTGCCTGCCTCTGTGTGTGTGTGTGTGTGTGTTCCTGCCCTCACAATGAGCAGTGGAAGATAAAGTGGTGTGGTTGCAGTTCAAGAGTTCAGTCTCAATCAAATAGATGAGTGCACATGCACAGCCACAGCCACATGCACACACACACAAACACACACACACACACACACACACACACACACACACACACACACACACACACACACACACACACACACACACACACACACAGCCCTGGCAAGGGTCTGCAATTTCTACATTTAGGCATTTCTATTCTATTATCTTCAACAGCCAATTGGTCAATAAAACGTTGATTTCTGATCCGAGTGCAAAGAGAGGAACATTATCAAAGCCTACTGTCGCGTTGGTGTGTGTGTGTGTGTGTGTGTGTGTGTGTGTGTGTGTGTGTGTGTGTGTGTGTGTGTGTGTGTGTGTGTGACTGAGCGGAGCCAGATGGTGCTGGGTGTATTTTCATCGGACGACAGTCTCATCATGTTTCTGCTTTTCTCCCAACTACTGTGAAAGAATTTCTTTCTTTTTTTAATTTGGAATCAAAGTGCCCAGAAATCTTTTCCCCACTCCATGTTATTGTTGTACATTTTGCAATTTAAACTCAACTGGTATTATTTATGAAAGTGGTTTGATTATTATTAATTTTATTTACTAATTAAGTTGAACTTAATTTGAACTTTTTACCTTTATTTTATCATTGTTTTGTTTCCTATCAATGTATATTGTATTGGTATACAAGTTCATTAAACAATATCACCTCTTGATAAGTATTATCCTGTTTGCTTCTGCTGTTTTTTGTTACCATAAAACAATTAACTCTGGTTTAAGTGTAAATTATTTTATTTGGTTGAATCTATTTCTTTTGCGTTACGTTGATAAATTAAAAGATGCCTTCTGTATTAAGCTTTTATTTAATGCAGGTATTCATCTTTATCTTGCTCCATGGACTGTAACGCCACAGTCTGCTGTATCTCAGCTCAGTGGGCTTTATTACAACCTAACCTACAACAATCTCATGGCATGTTGTTCTTCATGTTTTGAGATAGCAAAGGCAAAGGCAAAGGCAAAATATGGTGCCTTGCTCAAGAGCACATTGGCAGAGCCCAGAAGGTGAACTGGCATCTCTCCAACTACCAATCCATGCTCTGTACTTTGTATTTTGTACAGAATTTATGCTTTTTTAAATCAAGAATTAGGTACAATTTCCTATAAATGAGGTTTATTGACCATGAATTTCAAAAATAATAATAAAATGGTAATAAGTTGATGTTAGTGGTGTTTATACACGGTAGTGAAAAGAAGTGTTAAACGTCGAAAAATGTGCCAAAAACATTGAAAGAAGCACCAAAAGTGTCGAAAAAAAGAGACCAAAACATAAGAAAAAGTGTTGATTTTCAGTTTTGACCTGGGAGGACGACAAGTGCATGGTCAAATGGAAGACAACACAAGGGTTAAAAGAATGACCAACAAGGCAGATTAAAGGAAATCCATTGGCTGTTCCTGAATATCATGTGATCAGTTAAAAGCTGCTTTAAAATGTTCCACGCCAATGAAAGTTGGTTTCAGTAGCTATTTATGAGTGGGCTTTTTTTTCTTCACACTCAGAACTTTTATATTTCTACATTGGCCCAGAGCATTCTGAAGTTTGATATATACGGGCCCAGAAAGCCAACTGCCTCCATATTTACTTTAATGAATACAGGGAGCCTGGCTGAAGGTCGCAAGAAGAACAACAATACAGAGTTTGAACAGCTCTGTGCCTTCAAAAATGATAATGTGAATATGAATGTGCTAAAGTAAAGAAACATGGCATGCTTTTCCTTTAGCATAGATGACATATTATTCATCATAGTTATTACGTTTGTACTTTAAATCAGAAGAAAATAATAGGTTTGTACTATCTCTATAATCTAATGTGAATGTATTAAAACAGTGCACAAGAGGTTTGTTGCTGTTTTTGTGTGTATTGCCATCCAATTATCTTAGACATTTACTTCATCACGTTGTGATTTTTACAACAACAATATCAATTAGGATTGTGGAGTTGTGTTTTTGTTTCTTATTGTGTGT